>NW_004444261.1:568781-644474 GCF_000243295.1 Trichechus manatus latirostris
GGGGACCTCATACCATCAAGAAAGCAGTGCCAGGAGCAGAGCGCATCCTTTGGACCTGGGTCCCTGAGCGGAGAAGCTCCTAATCTGGGGGAACACCAAAGAGAAGAAGGCCGACAGAGAGAAAAAGCCTTCCCCTGGAGCTGACACCCTGAATTTGGACTTTTAGCCTACTTTAACTGTGAGGAAATAAACTTCTCTTGGTTAAAACCATCCACTTGTGGTATTTCTGTTTAAGCAGCACTAGATGACTAAGACAGATGGATAACATGACACTTCTTTGTTTAACTTGTTGAGGAAGTGCCAAATTGTTTTCCACAGTGATTGTGCCATTTTTTAATCCTACCAACAATGAATGAGAGTTCCTATTCCTCCACATCCCTGCCAACACTTGTTTTCTTTCTTTCATTTTTAGCCATCCTAAGGGGTGTGAAGTACTAGTTCATTGTAGTTTGATTTGCATTTCCCTAGTGACTAATCATGATGAGCATCTTTTTGTGTGCGGGTTGGCCATTTCTATTTCTTTTTTTCTGAAATGTGTATTCAAGTCCTTTGCCCATTTTTTTGATTGGGCTGTTTGTCTTTTTGCTGCTAAGTTGTAAAAGCTCTTTATATATTCTCGATACTAAACCCTTATCTGATATATGGTATCTAAAAATTTTCTTCCAATCAGTTGGCTGTCTCTACACTTTATTGATAAATTCATTTGATGAAAAAATAATAATTTTTAAGAGATCCTATTCATCTTTTTTTTTTTTCCTGCTTGTGCTTTTGGTGCCATATTTAAGAATCCATTGTTGAAAATGACTTAAAGTTTTTCAGTCTGAGAAATGAAAGTGGTGGAGTTTTTATTCACTGAAATAGGGAAAATTATGATTGGTGTATATTTTGGGGGTAGGACAGGATTTCAGTTTTGGACACATTAAATTTAAATTGTCAATTAGTCAGTTTTATATGAGAGTTTGGAGTAATGGTAGAGGTCTAGCCTGGATATATACGTTGGGGAATAGCCATTCTGTAAACGTTATTTAAAGCTACAGTATTTGCTGAGCTCACTAAAGGAGTGAATGTAGATAGTCAAGGAGAGATCAAAGCCAAGCAGTGGGCCACTGCAATGTCAAAGGTTGCTGAAAAGAGAATCTGGCAAATAGATTGAGAAAGCTGTGAGAAGATGAGGAAAGTATAGAGTACTGAAAGCCAGTTGGAGAGAGTATTTACAGGACAAAGACATATTAAATTGTGTAAAATACTGCTGTTAGATGGAGCAAGAAGCTGAAAATTAAATATTGGATTGAGCAACTTGAGATCATTAGTGATCTTAACAGAGCTGTTTTGATGGAGCGGGGTATGAGAAAGAAAGGGCAGAGGTGAAAGCCCTATTAGAGCGATTTCAGAGAGCAATTTCAGTGAGGAGGTGAGTTGTAAACATTGTTAGAAAACTGGAGTTGGCTCCTAGAAATACATTCAAGAAAGCTGATTGAACACATCTCTTCTAAACTCAATATTGGATAGCTTGTAATCACCCCTGACAGCTGGAAATTGACTCTAGTGGGTGTACCTATTTACACCATAAACATTAGCAAACATTTTTTTTTTCAGAAAATTAGTTGCTAAATATTTAATAGCAGCATATCACTGAGTAAGTAAAAATCAGGTAAGAGTCAGTTTAAAAGATTTGGAGAAGAAGCAATTGGACAGAAGCTGGAGGAAAAGGTGTGGTCGAAATAGTTTTTTGCTTTTGTTTTTGTTTCTTGGTGTGTTTGCAGAAGAAATAAAAGCCATAGGTAAGTGGATTGAGTGCTTTAGTCAAGAAGTGAATGACTTGATGACACAGAATAGGAAAGGAAGAATACTCATAGATCTGTAAGAAGAGAATGGAATCCAGTGTCCTAATGATGGGCATAGTTTTTGACAGGAGTCTGGAGAATTATCAAAAATAGCAGGAGGGCAAACAAACCATCTGAGTACACATGTAGGCAGGTGGTAGATAAAGGTGGTAGATGATCTCTTCTGATTTCCTTTATTACTTCTTCGAGAGTCACTAAATTTTGAAACTGTATGCTTCATTTTCATTTCAATCTTTCACACAACACCTGTAGAGAGAAAAAAAATCAAGTCACATTCTGATTACCAGAATATAAGCGTTAAAATATATCAAGAACAACTGCTCCCTTTGCCATGAGAACAGAGGACCAGGATGGTGCCCAGCTACCATTACTGAACATTTTGATCAAAGATTCTGTAGAAGAATCCTGATCAAAAGGAGGAACATGCGTAACAGAATTTCAGGTTCTCATTGAATCTAGACGTTCTGGAGCTGTGGAGGTTGGATGAAACCTTTCAAATGACTGCCCTTAGATAATCTTTAAACCTTAAACCAAAAATGTCCCCTGGAGTCTTCTTAAAACTAAACAGTAGTTTAGCTTAATTAGTAGAGAATGTATCTTGAGCTTTGTGTTTTTTTAAGATCTATATATGGGATCAAGCTGACAACAGCAAATTGGAAGATTAGACAGGAAACTTAGGGGGAAGTGAGTTTATGTAGTTGGCAAGGAACATCTCAGAAAAGGAGTGTGAGAATGTAATCAGTGTCACTGAACTGTACATGTAGAAACTCTTGAATGAGTGTACGTTCTGCTGTATATGTTCTCAACAATGACAAATAAATAAATCATATTAAAAAAAGAAAAAAATACATCACATTCAAATATTAACCCATTCTGTTAGGCTTATATATACTTATGTAAGTAGATCCACAAATTGGGCATGTGTCCAAGTAGTCAATATAAAATTATTTACCGAAAAAGACCAAAATGATATTGTTATTGTGTTGTTAGGTGCTGTCGAGTCAATTTCAACTCATAGCAACCCCATGTGACTGAGCAGAACTGCCTGATAGGGCTTTCTAGGCTGTACTATTTATGGGAGGCATTGCCAGGTCTTTTTTGAACCACCAACCTTTTGGTTAGCTCATTTTATTTACCTCAAAAACATAAATTACGTCACCAGCAATTAATTTTTTTACGCAGCCTATCAACTCACTTCAATTAAAATAGGCTTTAGTCAGCTCAATATTAGGCAAATGCTTAGATAAATATTTATACTTGCTAACATACCTTCTGGACAAATTGTTTTTGTTGTTAGGTGTTTGGGGGTTGGTTCCAACTCATAGCAACCTATGTATAACAGAATGAAACACTACCTGGTCCTGCACCATCTTCACAATTGTCGCTGTGTTTGAGCCCATTGTTGCAGCCACTGTGTCAGTCCATCTCATTGAGGGTGTCTCTTTTTTTCTGACCCTCTACTGTACCAAGCATGATGTCCTTCTCCAGTGATTGATCCCTCCAGATGATGTGTCTAAAGTATGTGAGTTAGTGATGTCAATTTAAATGCCAACTGAGAATTTAAGAACAAAAGAATATTCTACATTTCAGTTCTGCTGCAGTCTTTTTTATCAGAAACACACATAATATATCTTTCAAATATAAATGAACTATTCATTTTAATAAATGAAATGTGCCTCTTAATATTATCACTGAAATAATAAGCTATTTCTCCATCTTAGATTTTACAACACACATATGTATGTTGAATACTAGTTGTAAGAATTATCTGAATCATGTATTAAGTGATACTTTCATGATATATAATTGTATTAATGAAAATTATACCCATTGTTGAATATTCCCAAATTATTCTGTGTATTTATCAAAATAAATCTAAGCACGAGTTTAAAAGTTCCATAATCATCAAGTCCACTCAAGAAATTCAATAGGTCAAAAGGAGAAGATATTAACAGTTGTTATTATCGCCATCCATCCAAGTGTTTCAATAGTATGTTATCCAACTGACAGAGTGACTAACCCAGCATCTTTATCTTATTCTCATAATTTAATTTGTAAACAGCTGGCTTGACTCCCTTACCCTCCAGGCCCAGTGTCAACCTTATTGAATGAAAATTCAATTCTCACCAAAGGCCCTCAAGGGTAATTACTGGCCTATGGTGAACAGTTTTGCAGAAAGAACTCTACATGAAATCCAAACAATGTCTCTTTGTAGTAATAAAAATCCCATCTCCCTGAATTTACATTCTGTTCTTCTAGCAAAGCAACCTAATGATTTGTTTACTTTGCTACTTTCAGAGCAGGCACAAGGCATCAGGATTTTTTTTTTCCCATTTATTCTTAATTCGTTTACTGCTCACTTGCTGAAGTACATTTCAGTTGCAGAATTTTTACTTTGTATAGAAATTTAGAATCATAGAATTAGATTGATATATTTATTTGGATTTTTAATACACAAAATAAATTCCCTCAAGTTCGGAAACAGGGTTGAATGTGCTTATTTGAAGAAACATTTACTCAAAAGGCAACTGATCAATAACTCCAGAAAAAACATATGCATGAGATATACAATAAATACCATTTGTTTGACAGAATGCTTTGAGTAAGTGAGAAAGCAGTGAGTTGAAATTCTGTGAACAAATGTAAAAGAGATTTTGCTTTTGTTTTTGTTTCTGATCATGCAGATATCTCTGAACATGCAAATCGTCTTCAAGATTTTAACTTATTTAAAAAAAAAGGAAAATAAATCTCCTTACTAATTAGTTATCCCAGTCAAGTAATAAAAAAGATTCTGTCCAAAGACTTTTTGTTCAACCATTTACTATTCATTTTCCCATTCAAGTGTCCAGTCATATGTGTGCTTAAGAAACTCAACAGTCAGAGAGAATTACAAAAACACTTTTAAGTCATGAAAATAAGAATATGCTAATAGGAAAAATGATACAAGCTACTAGAACCCCTTCTTTTTTTCCTGTCATCCAAGATTACATTTCCTCTGTATACATCACAAAATGATGAGAAATACAGTATCAGAAAATCTGGATTAATCAGTCATAGGTATTGTTTGTTGGTATTAGTCATACAACTGTCTGATAACATTTTAAATCATCATGCTATTCTAACAAAATAGATAGTACATCCCCTGCAAATATTTTAAGATAAAGAATAATTTATCTTAAACTACTGAGACGTGAGATGAAACTCAGCATTGACAAGTCTTTGAAAGTAATAATTTTAGTGAATCCTTTTGGGGGGGAACGTGAGGGAGGAGGAGATAAATTGTGAGCTTATTTATTCAGAAAGAATAAAGTAACAACAATTATTTTCTGAGAAGTGCACAATACTGTAATGATTGAAACCTCATTCAATCATTCAACTGTTCATTCAGCCAATTTTTATTCAGTATCTATTTTTGCCAGGCAGCCTACTAGGTATTAGGGATAGAGGAATGGATGAAAAAATATGTTGGATCTACTCCAAGAGGAGACAAGTTAAACAAATAACGGTGATATAAAACATCTCTAATTAAATTTCAATAAATATAGGATGTGAAGGACTTGAAATGAATGAGGATTTAGAACTAAAATTTTGTTTTTATGTATAATGAGATTTGAAGAAAAGGGGAAGAATATTCCAAAGATAATCCAGGATTTGGAAAAAGGTGGTAACTCTTTTATCATACTTAATAATTCTTATGATTAAAATCCATGTTTCACCTACTGTGTAGTTTTTAGACCCAGATTGATATAGATTGGTAATCCTTTTTTGTTTTTTTTTTCCCCAGGTAAAAAGACTGGGGCTCAGAAAGACTTGATAGCATCCTAGCAGTTCATAGACAGTAAGTAACACAACCGGGATTTGAACAGAAATATGATCCCCAACTCCAGTAAGGGAGCAAATTGAGAAAAGGAGAGAAAAACACTTGAGAAACCAAATGAAAATGAGTCAGAGAATTAATAATGGTTAGTTTATTAAAAATAAGGGAGAAATGGTAAAACATCACAAAAGTCAAGAGAGAAGGGTGGTAGAGAGGTACCTACAGTCACTCACCTGTGCCTATTCTACAACAAAATCCAGGAGTTTGAAGCCAAAAAATTATAAAGCAATAGGTAATCAAATCCCATACTTTTCTCAATAAACATGCTGTATTTAGGTGCCCTGGAGTCAATTCTGAGTTATAGTGACCCAACATGACAGAATAGAACTGGCCCAGAGGGTTTCCCAGGTTGTACTGTTTCTTGGGAGCAGATTACCAGGTCTTTTCTCCCATGGAGTGGCTGGTGGGTTCAAACAGACAACCTTTTGGTTAGCAGCCCAGCGCTTAGCTATTGTGCCACCAGGGCCCCTTCAATAAAGATAAGACTTAGGATTGTGACCCTAATACTCCCCAGCATGTTTTCTCCTTTTCAGAACTGGCAACTCAAGGCTTGACATAACTAACGCCGTAATGAACCTATAAGTATTTTTTTTTTTTCTTTGCCTGCTCCCTTTTCACATACCTTCGTTAATGGCTTTGTTTTGTGCATACTTTTGTTAATGACTCTGTTTTATGATTTAGGACCCCCCACAGGAAGATTAGAGGCCGGATGTCAGAGACATATATCTTTAGCCAGATAAGGAACCTATCTCAGTATAATAAAGAGTCTCTTGTAATTATTTTGGAGAGAATAACAACACTTCTAACCTTTGTAAAAATCATATATAAGCTCTGATGTAAAAATGCCTTTTGGGACTCCCTAAGGACAGCCTGTGTGACTGCTGGGTCCCTGGTGGTGTACACTTCCTAAATTAAAAAAATTCTCACTTTTTCTGACTTGGAGTGTGTTTCATTGGCTCGACTGCTCCAGGGCACGGACCCTATTCGGGTAACAGAATGCCTTTATATGTACTATTTTATACATTGAGCTCGGTGCCTTTCATTTGTCCCCCCAGATTCCTTTCTACCCTGTCCCATGTTGCTCTGTGCCATAGGAACATAAAATCAAAACCGAACCCTTTGCCGCCAAGTCTATTCTGACACACAGCAACCCTATAGGACAGAGTAGAACTGTCCCCACCGTTTCCAAGGAGTGGACAGTGGATTCCAACTGCCAACCTTTTGGTTAGCAGGCGCGCTCTTAACCACCTCGCCACCAGGGCTCTATAGTGGCATAGCCTGTACAAATGACAGCAGCAGGTCCCAGTTGCCTACAGCTTCCTGGAGTAACCCAGCAGGTGATCAGAATAAGGGAACAGAGAAAGGTCAGGATATTTATTTTCCAAGTTCATCACAGGCTCTCTGAAAGATCATCTCCGGATGGCTGGGTTCCTTGGCAAAAGGTCATTTTTCTCTTCCAGGCAGTGGTCTCCATAAGAGTACCCTTCCATGTCTCCCAGTAACCACACCTTCACTTGTCTCCTTAAGGTCCAGGACTGGTGATAACTCCACTCTCTGAGGTCCTTGTGGTTTCCATAGGCTGATACATTTCAGAATAATTCTCTCTATAAAGAAATAATTTGAGAGCACCATCTCTTTCCCATTGGGACCCTGATTGATCAATACATAAATTTAATGAACTGACTTTTTAAAGGTTATGAACTATCAATTAGTTATATGTGATGAGTTTAATTAAGCATTGTTCCAACACAGAGTCTAAAGTATACAATTGTATGTTGGGTTAAATATTATTTTAAGTGAAATATACTTGCAGCATATATTGTTTATTGATTTGGAATGCAATTATTTAGTACGCATTCTTTTACTTTTACCAATTTTTAGAAAGGAAAAGATTCATTGTAATCCCAGTATTTGTAGCTTAATTTCAAAGAAGCACTGTTTCATTTCTCAGAAGATAAGTTTGGAAAAGTTATATTCACAGTTTAGCATCTATTTTTCCTTTTGGTGGTTTTAATGTTTTT
Organism: Trichechus manatus latirostris; assembly: GCF_000243295.1. NCBI lineage: Eukaryota > Metazoa > Chordata > Mammalia > Sirenia > Trichechidae > Trichechus > Trichechus manatus. The sequence continues at coordinate 576,524 of NW_004444261.1, forward strand.
CTTTTGAAATTATCATAAGCTTGGAACTACCTTGTTTTTGAAAACTACCAAGCATTATTATGATATCATTTGTCTCTTCTCAATGTACCTTCTACATTTGTATTAATCACATATATTATTATGATAGTATCATGGTATTTTAAGTAATATGTGAAGAGATAATTTTAAAGCTATTCACAAATAACCATCAGGAGGTACAGATAAACATATCCTGCTAGGCTGTACCTTCAGAGGAAGTTTTATTTATTTATTTATTTATTTATTTTTATTGTACTTCAGGTGACGGTTTACAGAACAAATAGTTTCTCATGAAACAGTAGTACACATATTGTTTTATAACATTGGTTAACAACCCCACGACATGTCAACCCTCTCCCTTCCCAACCTTTTTTTTTTTTTTTTGGGAAAAAAACAAAAACCATAAGATACACCATTTCAAAAATTTCTATATGCACAGTTCAGTGACATTGACTACACTCTTCCAATTGTGCTGCTATTCTCACTTTAGATGAAGGTTTAAAGAACAAAATAGTTTCTCATCAAACAGTTAGTACACATGTTGCCCTATGACAATGGTTAACAACCTCACAACACATCAACACTATCCTTACTCAACCTGGGGTTCCCTATAACCAGCTTTCCTGTCCCCTTCTGCCTTCTAGTCCTTGCCCCTGGACTGCTGTGCCTCATTAGTCCTATTTGGTTTTATGGGTCTGTCCAGTCCCCAGCTGAACAGTGAACCTCGGAAATGACTTCATCACTGAGCTGAAAGAGTGTCTGGGGGCCATACTCTTGGGGTTTCTCCAGTCTCCTTTAGCTCAGTAAATCTGGTCTTTTTTTTTTTTTGTGAGTTAGAATTTTGTTCTACATCCTTCTCCAGCTCTGTCCAGAACCCTCTGTTGTTATCCCGGTCAGAGCAGTCAGTGGTGGTAGCCAGGCACCATCTAGCTGTACTGGACTCAGTCTGGTGGAGGCCTTGGTAGCTGTGGTCCATTAGTCCTTTGGACTAATCTTTCCCTTGTATCCTGTTCTCTTCACAGTCTCTTGCTCCTGAAGGGATGAGACCAGTGGAGTATCCTAGATGGCTGCTCACAGGCTTTTAAGACCCCAGACACTACTCACCAAGAGAGAATGTAGAACATTGCCTTTATAAACAGTGTTATGCCAATTGAGCTAGATGTTCCCCGAGACCATGGTCCCCACAGACCTCAGCCCAGCAATTCAGTCCCTCAGGGAGTTTGGATGTGTCTATGGAGCTTCCATGACCTTTCCTTGTGCACGTTGTGCTAGTTTCCCCTGTATTGTGTACTGTCTCACCCTTCACCCAAGATACCACTTATCTATTGCTTATTTAGTATTTCCCCCCCCACCCCTCCCATCCCTGGTAACCAACAAAGATTGTTACATTTTGTGTGTGAACTTCTTCATGGGGTTTTACAGTAGAGGTCTCATACAATATTTGTCCTTTGGGATTGACTTATTTCACCCAGCATAATGTCCTCCAGTTTCATCCATGTTATGAGATGATTTTAGAGGAAGTTTTGAGCTTGTTATATTTCTCCCAAAACAGGGAAAATAGAACCACTACATTTACTTTCAAAGAGAAGAAAGCCTTTCTACATTAAGAAAGTCAGTCTACTATTTTGCCATTAAAATCTTGTTTTTTTCTTAAAATTTTACAGAAGCTGACATTGATTTTAATCAACTTTTAAAAGCTTTTCCCACATTTCCTAATGGCCTATTGTATTTCTTTTCTCAAGCCCAGTGCCTTTATTCTGTTACTGTCACATATAACCTCAAGGGCATTGATATTCTGATGACATTGTGATCACTAGACTTTAGATGACTCTGTACTACTATCTTATTTTTCATCCTTGTCTCATTTTCCAGCCACATTAGGACTAAGTGTATAATAACCTAAGCTTCTTGTGCATTGTTCACAGAATATTTCAGGAAACAGCCCGTGTTACCTCCAGGAAAAGAAGCCATTTCTTGTCAAAGCCATAATTGCCATCCCAGTCAATATTAGCTAATTGAAATACCAGTGATTAATGATCTATCCTTTTAAAGGGTTTTCTTATCTCAGTGAGCCTTTAAAACCATGCCTAGGAAGTCTATATCATTTTCCAGTAATCTTTTTTTTTTTTCTTTCCCTTCTACTTTTAATTTTCCTGTCTTTCATCTTCATCGAAACTGTCCCTACTCAGGTGTCTAAGCTACATATGTCATTTATTTCTTTTGTCACAGTCTCTTTTCTTGTTCATATTGCCATATGTCTTTCTGTCCTGTGGTGTCTATCCCTTTAATAGTACATATTTATCAGTATTTTATCCTTTCCCTCTGACTAAATATAGTTCTAGAATGAGCACAAAGAAAAAGAGAGCCTGATTAGCTGGTGACAGTCCTAATTGCTAAGATACTAGATATATATAGAATTATGGAAGTTGGTTTTATCAAGTCATCAAAACCTAGCTTTTCTTAAAGACAGACAAAAAGTTCAAGGAATTTGAAATATACCACCACAGTTTCATAGGCTAAATTTAATACATACCAAACATCAGGTGTATTTAATATATATTGAACAATATTTTATTGGTTTGATATTATACTGGAAACCCTGGTGACATAGTGGTTAAGAGCCATGGCTGCTAACCAAAAGGTTAGCAGTTCGAATCCACCAAGCACTCCTTGGAAGCTCTATGAGGAAGTTCTACTCTGTCTTATAGGATCGCTATGAGTTGGAATTGACTCGACGGCATTGTTTTCTTTTTTTTTTTTTTTTAGTGTTCTTTAGAATAAATGGCTGTTACTAATATATAGCAGGATGATTTGGTACTGAGAGTCAGTTTAAGCGCCATTTGCCACTTATTTGCTGTGTGTAACTAAGGGTTAAAATCTAACGGCGTAACATATGCAAAAAACTGAGTTATAATAAAGATCACAGAGCAGGACTTCATAAAAGACATCAATGAGACCAGTGTTGGAGTTCTTAAACACTTCACATGCATCAAGAAAATAAGAGTAAGGCATTTGAAATTAGAGAAATATTTTTTAGAGGATGATTCTAGAAGGGAGCTTTTCAAGTGCAAAACACCTCATCACCTATCCCAAGGAAAAGGGTGAGATCGCTGTTTCCTATTCGAATTCAGAGAGAAGATTTAAAGATAACTCTAGAATGTCATATATGTCCCTTGAAATTTAGAGGGACTCAGGGTTCAGACTCTGAATCACACTGTGACATCTGAAGGGGAGAGGATTTGGGGAGTCAGAATGGAAGGCTGATACTCAAGATACAGCTACTTTCCCAGGTTCTTTGGGGAAAATAAATGTATATATGTATTTATCAACTAGATATAGATCACATATATTCCATAGGCAAGAGGAATGTTCACTAGGGATGAGTAAGAAGGAGTAAGACAGAAACAAAAGAGACTATGTCACTCAGCTCAAGAGATCAGCAAATGAGAACTGCAGACTATAGAGAAGTTTCTCTAAACCTAACAAGAGGGCTTCATGAAAGAAGGAGTAAATTTAACCTCCTGCTACGTTCAGATAGTGAGATGTCAGCTATGGTTATTAGCTGGCAAGAAAGAATATTATTACACATCATTCTTCTCTTCCCTTCTTGTTCCACCTGTGCAAAGGTAAGAACTACAAGCTTTGGGAGAAGAAGTAGAGGCACTAAAAGGAAGATGAAAGAAGAACCTGCTAACAGCAGGCTCATGCCAGGTGTAAGACCGAAGCCTCAAGTTCTAAATTATGAATGTTGTATATCCCTAGACTTTCTAATTACTAAATTGATTTTGAAGTGCCTAAGAGTGACCAGAAATGTGGAAATACCTAAGTTTTCACTGGAAAGGATAGACTAATCCACTGAGAAGCTTTAAGGGCAGAATAGTTTACAAAGTATACAGTTGCATTAAGGTTATAGCTCATAGGTCATTCCTTGTTAAGAATTCCAGTTATACAAATTGTGTGACCTTGGCCAGGTAATGTGATTATTTTGATCCTGTTTAGCATCGGTAAATGATGACAGATGTGGTGACAAGCCCCAGGATCTGGTGACAGGAAGAAATAAGCCTGACATTATAGAAACAAAAATAAGTTAAGCACCTTTAAAACTCTATACAAAAGGTATACTACTTCTGTTTTAAAACTGAGTTTAATCCTAGGGGATTAAAAACAGAAATTGCAAGCCTACATCAACTAGTAATTTATTATGCTTTAATATATAACTTATTAAACTATTTGTATAAAATATAACAAAATGCAACAAGTCATGAGTCACATAGTTGAAAAAATCCTGCTCAAATCTCTCTAATCGTAAATAGGAAAAAATATAACCTTTTGAAATAACTTTTTTAAATAAAATGTAAAAAAATATAAGAACATTTCAGTACGGGGAAAAAAGTTGAGTTAATAAAATGTTAAGAGAGTTTGTTGAGAAATATCTTATTCTCCAACACCCAAATAATTTGAAAATGGTATTACTTTTAAAAAGCAACAGTACAGTACAATGTACAGCGTTACAAGAAATTATGAACTAGGAATCCAGCAAAAAAATAGTGCTATTGTTGTTTAGACATTATATTCAGAAATGCTTATGGCTCAAGAAGTCCAACAGTAAGGTGATTTGTTTTCAGCATTCAAAAGTAAAGATAAAGTTTCCACAAAAATGACCCATTGTTGTAAAGTTGCCACCTCTAAAAAGAGGCGTAATAGAAGCTATACAACTGTACAGTTAAGAAGGAACACATGATTTTTTAATAGTGACAAATACAGTGATTTTTTTCATTTCTTTTTTAAGTGAGTTAGGTGTATAGCAAAATAAGTGTTCACCTATTTTTGTTGCTCCTGATTAGTGAAAATTTATTAATAAAGAGTTGAGTTAATTTTGCTTTTAATAGGGCAGGATGCTCACTAAATATAAAACTCTAGAATGATAACCAAGAAATTTTTCTCCATTTATTACTGTGCCGTAAGGGCTCCACTCAGACTATAAACAGATCAAAATCCAAAGAGGTACAATTTTCAGGTGTTTTTTATACAATTTTGTCCGGTGCTGATTCTGTAAGGGTCTTTCATTGTGCCTTTTACAGTCTTTGGGAACATGTACCTACGACTAAGTTACTTACATGCTATGACTGGTTAAAGTAAAGACAAAGAACTAATCATGATTGGGTGACTTTTTTTTTCCTAGCCTTGGTCTTTTGGCTCAGGGGGGCTGGGTCTGTCATATGATGGTTATTTTTCTATTTGTTATGTGGGCTACCTATGATATTGGGTAGAACTTTAACTGGCTTCCTGGGGTAAATTGTTATTCAGTTTTTGATACTTTTGTCTACAGTCCATTGAACTGGTTAGAACACTCTGTTCTGCCCTTTGATGTAATTTTTTCTTTAATTATTTGAAGTTCTATAGATCCTGACAAACTAGTTGGCCTTTGTACTTATGATCTGCTGGGGTTAGGTTTACCCTTTATCACTATGTAATTTAGGATTCTTGATTAAAATGGGCAGAACACTCAACTTAATGTGTTTTATAAAAAAAACTATTAATGTATCTTTTATCAGGGTAGTTTCATGCAAGGGTGGGAATGACGTGAGGGCCTGTTACCTCTCTTTGAACCTCTCTTTTCTATCTTCGCTCCATTCACAGATAGGACATCACTTTTGGAAAAGTTCCTTCTCATGGGTCATTAAGACTGCTGCAACTCCTGAAAATTTTGCCATGAGATATGGAATTCACACTGCTTAGCCAAGAAGAGTGAGTCACTGCTATTAGGGAAATTTAGTGTGTCGTTGGCCGGTCTTAGGGACGTATGTTCTAAATTATATTTGGGATCTTACAAAATCTAAAAGTTCACGGTTTAAGAGTGAGGAAGACATGATTCCCTAAGAAAAAATCATGGTGAATCAACAAATGAGGTCAATAAATAAAAGGAGAAAAGAAAAACAAAAAACAAATGCAAACAAACAAACAAAAAACTCCAACAATTTTCTGCTGCAACAGTTTAGAAGGGACAGTATCAGTTTTTCATGGGTCAATGCAAACATTCTGTATGCATTTACATATCAAATGTTTTCTGTGTATGTATCTTCTGTGATTTGGTTTCTTCACTCAAACATATGTTACATAGTCATCTTTTTCATTTCATTGCATTTCTGTTTCCTTTATGTATTTACTTTTAACTACATCATAGTTTTTCATGATATAGAGCTACCAGAGCCTTTTTATCCACTCCCCATTGATAGACTTTTAGACAATTGTTTATAATTTAAGACATTATATTACAATAAACACATTTGTACGTCTTCATACATGAGCATTTTAGTGTAGGATAACTACTAAGAAGCAGATTTGCTGGATCAAAGTGTATCTATACATTCTCAGTTTTAAAAGGTACTGCCAAATTATCCTACACTTGGCTGTGCAAAAGTACAAACAGTGCATAAAAGCATCTATTTTTATGAATGAAAGAAACATTGATATCATAAATCTTCTGAAGTTTTGCTAATCTAAAAAGTAAAAATTATGTCTAATTGTTCTAAGCTTGCATTTCTCTGATTATTAGCAGCAATGAAGATCTTTTCATATTTTATTGACTAATAATAAGCATTTCCTCCTTCACAAATTCCTTTTTTCTCATTGACTCTTTACAAGTTTTTGTATTATGTTTGATTACTACATACAGCATAACCATTTGTAATATTTCTTGAACCATGCCAATATAGCAGATGCAATCTCATATAGAGAAAAGTAAATGAGTTGTGTATAGTTCATACTATCCATGTTTCTACAAAATGGGAAACTAAGGTTAGAGCTTTTATGTGGCTTTTACAAAATCAGATAGCTAGTAATTAGCAGAGCCAGGATTTTAGTCAAGTTCTGTCTGCGCTCTAAAGTACAAGCACTTAATATTATTCTGCACTGTCTCCAGTAGGCATTTAATAAATTTTGAATGAAGTAATGAATAAATGAATGAATAAGTGCCTGAAATGAAAGCTGTAGTTTCTCTGAGGCAGACAGGAAGGCTACCACCATGACCTGATCTAACCACTTGTTTGGTCATGAACTATACTCCTGAAAAGGACTGAATGATTAAAACTCCCTTCTTATCCTGGGCAGGTGCTCTTGGCAGGGTGAGCACATCTAAAATTCAGTGCGATTGAACAGATCATCACAACTGATCAGTAACAAAGAGAAAAGTCAGAATCATATAATAGTCCCTCATTAGAAAAGCTTACAGAAAGCAGTCTGCTGGACACAAACAATGAAAATGTGCTTATCACATATATTGTTTCTTATCAGCAACCTAAAGTAGCTAATCCACATTTATTCTGCCAGTATTTATGAACATGAGAAAATGGCAAAGTACATGTAAGTTTGTTCTGTTTTGTTTTAATTCAGGGACACTGTAGTGACTTTTTTCCGATTCATTTTTGTCCCCTTGTCTTCATAGTCAAAATGCATGTTTTTTCTTTGTTCTCCTCTAACTTTCAACCACTGATAATTGAGTTGTGTATTGAATAATTTCTCGGATATACAGAAGCTAAGCAAGTAAACATGATTTGATGAGTTTCTAGGAGTTTACAGAGGAAATACTTATTTTTAAATGAACTCTTTAGAGCATTTATATGAAATGAAATTTCTAGGTACTTCTCATAGATGGAAAATAAAAACGAATAACATTTACACTCTGCAGATGAGAGAAGACACTAGTATGTCAACAGCTTACAACAGCAGGGGGTTGAAATCGTCTAGTTACAGAGTTATCACTTCAGCAAGTCATGAAACTTCAGATAAAGTCTTTAGTACCATCCATCGTCATGGTCCATTATGCGTTTAATTTATCTTATAAAATGTTAAGATTCTAACAGATGATAGTATGAGCTGCAATGTTGGTAAATAAGATTTCATGTATCCAACGTGAGCCATGTGTAGGGTGTGGGATGTCACTGTGTTGCATTTCTATAGCTCCTTACTATGTGCTACTGAGGGTTTTCTGAGAAGGCCCTTTGGGCTAATTGTCTCATCAATGATAAGCAACTATTAAAAGATCTTATCTCTCTCTATCAAGTGTAGTTTGTACAGTTTAATTTTTGAGAGTTATTGATGAACCTCTTAAATACCATCAACAAATATTTTTCAAGTCAAACAAAAGGAAGCAAGCTTTCAGCCCATTTGTTTGAATACAAAGAAATTTAGATCCTAAGAAGTTTGCAATTTACTTGATACATAAAATGCATGAAAGACATCTGCCAATATGAGACTGTAATTATTAACTGTCAAGTAAAGGTATAAACGATTTAAGTAAATGTATAAACAGTTTGAATTGTACTTTTTCTTGAAGAGTGCAATCACTTCAGAATGGGATAGTTCAAGGGAACACCCTGGAGTAGTGGCGGAGTGATATGGAAGAAAGTCTCACTGGACTGGGGTCAATAGAAAATAGAAGGAGAGGAATTGAAGTCAAGAGATGTAGTCCACCTTTTTCAAAGGATATAGCTGTAAAGGGAAAGTGAAAAATAAGCGGAAGAGTGTGGTCAGGAAGGGGTAGTTTGATTAAAATATATTTTTAATGGGAGAAGTAACAACGTGGAAGACTTTCTTGACCAGACATAATGCTACAATCTTGAGCACAAGTGAAGATGTTGGCCTTGGAAAGGAGCATGCACTGTCTCCTTTGTAAGAGAGCGTACCTTTAATACAAACACTATTGTTCTCTAAATTAAACAGTAAGAGCACAGACCCTTCTCTTCATTATATAACACTAGGCTGCACAAATTGAAACTAATTGGGAAAAAAAAAGCAATAATGCATAAAATAAAATTATAAAAACTGAAAATATTTAGAAATACATTGAGGAATAAATAAATACTTAGAAGTGAAATTGGGCAAGAAGAAGTAACTATCACAAATATCGTACATTTTTATTTGTATGACTATTCTCACTACACCAGCTAGGATAATTCTACCATTGCATAATTTATTTCTCACTTTATTTTATTTATGTATGCCTGAAGACTGAGCAAATGATAAAAGAAGTACAGAAAATTTTTATAAGCAAAACCAATATAAAAGAGAAAATAAAATCACCAAATACATTAATTCCACTATATATGAATTCCATTTGGTTGATTAAACAGTGGAAATTATTTGAAGTAAAACTATATGAGCAAAAAAAAAAAAACCCTAAGTTCTGTACCTATAAAGGCACTAGTATAAGAAAACCACACTTTCAAATTAAAGTCTAGACTTGGTCATTCATCTTTAGGGTCTGAACTTGTATGAAAAAAATCAAATACAACATTGAGTAGAGGAACTCTACATCTCTATCTCAACATCTTTTTCCTGGCTTCTTCAGCCCCTCTGTCTTAAGGCTAGAAGTTCTGTTATTTTTGTTAAAAATATTTGCAATTTCTGGAAAGATCATACTTTCTTCATAGAGCATCAAATATACCAATATAATTAATTCTAGTAAGGAATACAACACATCTCTCACTTCTTTGTACATTTAAAAAAATTCCTGTGACTCATTAGGGATGATAGTGATGATAGAAAGTAGTAGCAAGATCAACTCTCAGAGAAATAAAAACAAACAGATAAGACTAGGTAAACACTTATATACTCAACGTATAGATACTAAAAGCGCACATTTTTTTGGCGGGGGATTATTTTAAGCTGCAAAATTATCTTTCTCCATGGGTCTATTGGACTTTTTATTTCTATAAAACTTTTCTCTGCAATTAAAACTTAAAAAAATTAAGGACTTAGAGAAATAGAAAATTATTTTATGCTAGAAATGGATGATTTAAATAAACTCTTTGATGTGAACAGCATAGAACATTCTGTTTTTAGTTTATTAAAAATTTGTGTACATTATGTTTAGTTTTCTGTTTCAAGTTATTTGTGTATTCACTGTATTTTGTTCCATATTTTTAAATGGGCATATCTCTAGATATCTCAACATCTAGAAATAAGGTAATTTTTGAACTCTTTTGTCTTTTCTTGCAATATTTAGAAACAATTATGTGAAATTTACTTATAATAACACTATCCCATCCTGAATGGATTAAGAAATAATATCCTTGATTTTGTATGCTGAAAATTATGATGTGTAGGCAACCTCATAATTAATTATCAGGCCTTCTTATTATTTAGAACAAAAATACCAGAGAGTAATGTCTTTAAATACAGCTTTTTGAATAAGTGCTGAAATTATTTCAAGTTACTGTATCCGCCTATTCTCCTAATAGAAGCATAGTCAAATAAGCTGTCAGAGAATTATTTGCCAATCATGTAAAATAAAACATTACATGTCATTGTTGAATATGTAAATAGATTACAAAGTCAGTAAAATAAATATAATATGTAGAAAGGAAATATCACAGTCAAAGAAATGCTATTAAAATAGTTTTGTTTAACATTAAGTAGTGAAAGAACATTTGGGTATGTCTTGAGGAAAAAAAGTAGATGACAAATTTATAATTTATCAAATCTAAATTTTGAAAATAGACTTCTCCATTCTGATAAATGCAAAACATAGTGTTTTACCAAGCTATTTATTGTAACTAATAAAATAAGACCTCAAAAAAACTCATAAAACTAGCAAGCAGACACAATATAATTCAACAAATTTAATAAAACTAGATCTATCTACAAAATTTATTTGTATCATATCTTCAAGATTACATTAGATCTGCAAAATTTATTCATGTTAAATCTTTAAGTGTGCACCTCTTCCATTTGTATTCATGGGATAGTTCTCAGGATGACATATCATGACTTCAGCAGCCAAGGAGTTTCAGTTCCACTTAAACTGAAGAATCATCTATTATTTTCATTTAAGATAAACCGGGTAGAACTGCAACTTTTGAGGGATAAAGCAGGTCTTTTGGTATTTGCATTTGGCTGGACAAAGAACAAACCAAGGTAAGAAAATAAGATCAAAAGGTAAACCAAAAATAAAAACAGTATACAGTAAATAATATCATGTGTTTTTAAGGAGGTTTTTCTTTTCTAATTAATTATTATGTTAATAATCTTTTGCAATCAATTATTATGTTAATAATCTTCACTAATTTTGTTTTAGAATTTTTGATTTACATTTTCTTTATTTTTAACTGTTGTAGGACTAAAATAAAAAAATTAATGATCATTTTTACTAAGAAAAAGTGCCTGAAATTATTAACTGCAATAAATGTTTTTCATTTTCTTGCTGAAAACATTTAAAGGAGTTAAAATTCATATTAGAAGAATGGCTAATTCTTTACAGTGACAAATGAAATTTTCCTGGCACTTGCTTATTCATCCTTAGTGCTTCACAGTCCTTATTTTAGTATCTATATTCCAAACACAAACATTCTCTTAAAATCCCCTAAGTATGCGAAAATCTCCCTGGGTGAACTAGTAAGTCAAAAACAGTATGATAACCTGAAGGAATGGCAAATATTAATTCTCCCGATACAGATTTAAATAATGTAGGGGTGGTATCACTTCATATTCCTACTCATTTAACTCGTTTGACCCCTCCAAAAATTAGATGCATTCTGAGGAATGACTGTGGGCTATGTGAACTAAAAAATGCCACTCTTATGCTAAATGTGTTACTTGTGCTAGAGAATATCAACACACTTCAGGTAGATGGCAGGTGGACACTGATCTGGAAAATTCAAAGTTTTCCATTCCTAACCAGAAAGTTATCTGAATCAGTTTTCATTCAGTTGGAAAAATAATACATATTTACAATTTTGCTTCAGAGCTATGTTAATTGTCCTGGGCCATCTGGACATCCACAAAATTCATTTGTCCACTATATAGATGTATTGTATATATGTCTACTTAAATGGTATCATATTAGTTGCACCAGATGAAAAAGAAGTTGCAATGTATTAGAAGCTTTGGTAAGACACATGAATTCCAGAAGATGGAAGATAAATTCTATCAAAATGAAAAGACATGTTACAGCAGGGAATTTTTTTTAAGGTTTTAGTGATTGTAAGCATTCTGGGACATACCCTATAAATAAAGGATAAGTTATTTTTTTTGCATATAGCACCTCTCACCTGCTTCCAGATACTACACCTGCTAGGCTTCTTAAGATGCTGAAGGGAGCATATGTCACACTTAGGAATACTGCTCTGATATACTTGAAACTTTGTTGTTGTTAGTTGTCATATGTCAGCTCCAACTTATGGTGACCTTATGTATACAGAACCAAACATTGCTGGTCCTGCGACATCTTTATGCTCTTTGGTGTTTGAATCTGCTGTCATGGTTATTGTGTAGTGCCTTCCAATGCAGGGTACTCATCTTCCAGCATTATATTGAACAATTTTCTGTTTTGATCTATAGGGTTTTTATTGGCTAATTTCAGAATAGATTGTCAGATCTTTCTTCCTAGTCTATCTTAGTCAGGAAGCTCAACTAAAACCTGTCCATCATGGGTGACTCTGCTGGTTATTTGAAATACCAGTGGCATAGCTTCCGGAATCAAAGCAACCTGCAAGCCAACACAGTATAACAAACTGATAGATGGAAAGTGAGAAATGGAATTTGCCAGTATTGAAATAGGGCTCATAGAATGAAAGTTCTGAGCAGCAAATGTAAGTAGCCCTGTGGTGCAAGTAGTATAAAAACCAAAAAAAAAAAAAAAAAAAAAAAAAACCGAAAAACCATTGCTGTCGAGTTGATTCCAACTCATAGTGAACCTGTAAAACACAGTAGAGGTTCCCCATAGTGTTTCTGAGGAGAGGCTGGTGGATTTGAACTGCTGACCTTTTGGTTAGTAGCCTGAGCACTTAACTGCTTTGCCACCAGGGCTCCACAAGTAGTCTAAAAGGTATAAATAATCCTGCAATGTGGACTATATGATATTGGAGACATTATTATATTAGTAAAGGTGTCTGTGATGAGAACAGATATGGAGTTGAGTTGATACCAAGCCTAAATAGGAAAAAACCAACAGAGACCCCTTGCATTATGCAGCAAGACCAAGTCATCTACAGTAGAGAACTATGTGCCATTCAAAAAGGCAGCTCCTGGAATCTAGGATGCAGAATCGTACCAGGCAGATACCAACCTAGGAAAAGAACTCTCAAGGGCTGTCCAAAACCAAAAAAATTACAACAGGGAACCAGAGACATTAATCTGTAAATGACAACAATATAAGAACAATAAAAGAGGGAATAAATGGTGTAGGTATAGAACTTTCTAATGGAGAGGAAGGCAAGTCGATACCAAGTAATAATTGACTGGTTCAAACCTATGAAGATAAGGGTAAATTTCAAGGTAAACACAAGAAAGTTAACAAACATACTCATCAAAATAAAGAATAAAAACATAAAGTCTTAGTAAAAACAAAATCTACAAAAACAAAAGAAATGAAAAAAAAAATCCACAAAAAAAAGGTATTCAGCACAGGAGAGTAAGAGGAACAAAGACAATAGGTAAGTGGTAACTTTGGTGAAGGGCAAGACAGTACACACTACTGGGGAAGCCAGCACCAGTTGTACAAGGCAAGGTCATGAAAGCTCCATAGACACATCCAAACTCCCTGAGGGACTGAATTACTGGGCAGAGGGCTGTGGGCACCATGGTCTTGGAAAACATCTAGCTCAATTGGCATAACATAATTTATAAAGAAAATGTTCTATATTCTACCTTGGTGAGTAGCGTCTGGGGTCTTAAAAGCCTGTAAGTGGCCATCTGAGGTACTCCACTGGTCTCACCTTTTTGAGAGCATGGGAGAACGAAGAAAACAAAGATACCAGGAAAAGATTAGTTCAAAGGGCTAATGGACCACAACCACCATGGCTTCCACCAGACTGAGCCTAGTACATCTAGATGGTGCTCGGCTACCACCACTGACTGTTCTGACCGGGATCACAACAGAGGGTCCCTGACAGAGCTGGAAAGAAATGTAGAACAAAATTCTAATTCACAAAAAAAGACCAGACTTACTGGCCTGACAGAGACTAGAGAAACCCTGAGAGTATGGCCCCCGGACACCCTTTTAACTCAGTAATGAAGTCACTCCTGAGGTTCACCCTTCAGCCAAAGATTAGACAGGCCCGTAAAACAAAACAAAACTAATGGGACACAACAGCCCAGGGACAAGGACTAGAAGGCAGGAGGAGACAGGAAAGCTGGTAATAGGGAACCTAAGGTCAAGAAGCGAGAATGTTGACCAGTTGTTAACAAACCAATGTCATAAAACAGTATGTGTACTAACTGTTTAATGACGAACTATTTGTTCTGTAAACCCTCATCGAAAGTACAATAAAAAAAAAAAATTAAAAAAAGGTAGCTGCTGGAAAACTGAAAATCTGACCATGGAACAATAAGTGAATACATGGCCAGAACTGAGCATCATAAGCTGAGTTCCTTCAGATCCACCAAGCATAATGTGAGGTAACCCCACCAGCAATTCCATATTAAGGTGTAAGTATATAACTTGAGATTCAGCGTGAGCAGGCTTAAAGGACACAAGTAAGTTGCATTACCATGTGGGCCAAACCCCAGTGTTAGTCAACACTGTTGTACACTGATGCCTGTTCATTAAGTCACACATTTGACAATGAGAGGATTTCCTTATGACTAGCTGATGGAGAAAAAAGAAGGCCAAGCTGAGTTAATGATGAGTGACACAGTATGTAGATACAAGCCAAACAGAGACTACTGCTACACTATAGCCCCAATCAGGTGTTCCTGAAAGACAGCAAGAAGTGGAACTCTTCCAATGGCAGAGCCTTGGGCAGGGTACCTGTTCATTCACTTTGTGTGGGAAGAGAAATGACTCAAGATAAGAATATACAAAGGCTATATGCAATGGAGGAGCCCTGGTGGCCCAGTGATTAAGCATTCAGTTGCTAACCAAAAGGTTAGCAGCTGGAACCCACCAGGAAACCCTGGTGGCATAGTCTTTAAGAGCTATGGCTGCTAACCAAAAGGTAGGCAGTTCGAATCCACCAGGTCCTCCTTGGAAACCCTATGGGGGCAGTTCTATTCTGCCCTGTAGGGTGACTATGAGTCTGAATCGATGGCAGTGGGTTTGGTTTTTGGTTCTGTTATAGCTGCTCCTTGGAAACCCTATAGGGCAGTTCTACTCTGTCCTATAGGGTCACTATGAGTCAGAATCAACTTGATGGCAACAGGTGTTTTTGATATATGCAATGGAAAATGGTTTGGCTTTTTGGTCTAGAGCCTAAAAAAAATTATTAAAATATTGAGGTCTGAGATAGTGACATCTGGAATGAGTTACAGGTGGGGACAGTGGTGTAGCCACTTTACATAGCATGCCAATACCACTGGAGAACATCCACTATGGAAGACTCACGAAGTAATCAAACAGAAAGATTTGGCCATGTGATGTCATGCCGCCTCTGTAATTGCCATTCCATTGCTAGCACAATGGTACATGAACAGAGTAGCAATGATGGCAAGGATAGAGGCAAGAGATGGGCACAAAAATATGGGTCTCATTCAAAAGAACTGGTCTAATTTTTGTCATTGCTAAATGTCCAACTTGGGAGCAACCAAGTCCAATGTTGAATCCCAATACAGCTTCATCCCTCAAAGACACAAACTACCAACTTGTTGACAAACTGAATACAATAAAACCTTCTCATGCTGAAAGGAGCAGAAATTAACATTGTTAAACATCCGCACATATTCCAGATATGGATGTTCCTTTCCTCTCCTCAGGGTCTCAGCCATAACCACTATCTAAGGACTCACAGAGTATATGACCTAACAATATGGAGTCCCACCTAAAATTGCCATGAACTGAGCTACTCACTTTATAACAAATGAGGTGTGGCAGTGGACACACAGCCATGGGATGGGCTGGAACTCTCATCTAGTGTCCAGTGCATTACTAGTCTGATAGAGTGATAGAATGGGCTTTTGAAGGTTTGGCAAAGTGTCCTCTTGCAAACTCCAACTCTGAGAGAATGAGATATCCTGCAGGGTGGGGTATATACCATATGTGGGGTAGATACCTATATCAAGAATTATTATACTGTACAATGTCCTCCATAAATAGACTACATTTTCCAGAAATGGAGACACTGCATGGTGTAAACAGTTAATAGCTTGACTGCAAACCAAAAAGTTGAAGATTCAAATCCACTCAGAGGAACCTTGGAAGAAATGCCTGCTGATCTACTTTCAAAAAATCATCTATTGAAAATCCTATGGAGCAGAGTTCTACTCTGATATACATGGGGTTGCCAGAGTTGGAAATGACTAGACAGCAACTTATTTGGTTTGGGTAGGTCTGGTCTGGAAACCAAGTTTTGAAAGTAGGAATGGCTCTTTTTACCATTACTTCCAGTTATCAGCATAAGAAATGTGTGCTCACTTGCCTGAGAAATTTAGACTGTATGCATATAGCAGGCAAGATTCCCAGAGAGAAAGCTCTTCCAATAGATGGTACAATCTCAACTTTAAGTTACAATTGCCACCCAGTCAAAGCACAGCAAGGAGTCTCCATCCTGGCAGAGGTACTTGACATTAATCATCAGGAGGAGATAGGCCTGGAGTCATACACTGAGGCAAGGAAGAAAATATTTGGAGGTCCACGTGGGTGTGTATTTTTTAGTACACTTCTGCCCAGGTTTGATGGTATGTGGCCAGCAAGTGCCATTGTCAGCAGGATGGAGTTTCAGGAACATTAACCTTTCACTTGTAGGTTTTCCCACAATAAGCTATTAATTAGAGCCCTGGATAAATATTTCTCATATGGGTTGAACTCATACTAATAAGCAAGTGGATCTGTGTTGCACAAATGATTGATGTAAGATTTTGTAGTGCACCACGTAGAATCTCCCTTCCAATAGGCACTTGTCCTTCAGCCACCGGAAGTGTTGAGTACTGACTGCTCATGGCGGCTTACCTCGCCAAGAAATACCTTCATCTGACTATAGCTGTTTCCTGCATCTAATGATATATTCAACACCTTTTTCTCAATTTGGGACAACTACTGAGGACCATTCTAGATCCATAGATCCATGTGAGGATCAGCTGTGGCCTCTGCTGCAATAACAACATTGTTCAATTTTCTCTCTGCACAATTCTATTCCCCTCACTCTCTTACATGTATAATTACAAAGAGGACTTCCAAGCAAAACTCTTACATGCAAATTCCTCAGAGTCTGGTACCAGGGATCACAATTTAAGAAGTTCTACATGTGCAACCACTCTTTAGACCAAATCAATAACTACTCTTTTTACAATATTGAACTTTACCTGAGTCCTGTGATCATGGAAAACAGCAATGGCTAAAGAAATCTGTTCTGGAAATGGCTTTCTTCAAGGAACAATCTTTCCTCATATGAGTTTGATATGACTTCAAACACAAATTCTTCAAATCCGTGCTCTTTGCCTCATAAATGACTAACTGAACTGCTTGTCCTCACTGATGAGCAGAAACAAAATGCTTTTTAAACAAATTCTGGATAAGCTTCTCTCCTTCCTCCAGGACCCTGAAAGTTGGACACATCCTCATCCTGAGCCAGCATACAGATGCTCCTTAACAGCCCCTTCCAAAAATAGACTTGTCTCAAGGTAAAACATTCTCCAACCTACTGTCCTATTACACTACCCTTTTATTCTACTTCCACACATCCAGTTATTTCTAGCCTTGCTTTATCCTCCCTATAAAAGAAAAATTATTTTTGCTTAACCCTGAAAAAAGTTTTTTTGGGTGGCACAAACAGGTAAGCGCTTGACTACTAACCAAAAGGCTGGAAGTTCGAATGAACCCAGAAGTATCTCTGAAGAAAGGCCTGGGAATCTGCTCACAGCCTTGAAAAACTTACGGACCAAAATTCTACATTGCAACACATGGAGTTGCCATAAGTCATAATTTACTCAATGGAAAATGATACAGTAACACTGAAGACATTTGTGGACCTCATGGTCCAAGCCTTCTTATTACAATGATTTCCTTCCTTTTATTGCAATGATTGCTTTCTTCCCTCTTACAATAATCTATCCAAATACAGTCTCTCTGTCTAGAAGTCCAGAGGTTTTTGTGTTTGCTTTGTTTTGTTTTTGACCCTTAAATCTTAAGTAAGATGTTTTGGTTCCCAAAGGTACCAAGGCTGTTTTTCTCTGAGACCGTTCAGCATAGCTCTCACATTGGCCAGAGACTGGTCTTGGCATTTGTTTTCCTCTGTCCTACATAAAATAGCTCAGCACATTCAGATACAATGATGGTTCTACTCCAAGCCACACCAACACAGCCGTTACTCTCATAGATCAATTGTAACAATTTTTATGATAAAAATAATTATGTTCATTGTCTGAAACTAGGAAAGAGATAAAAAGACAACATGTGAAAACCCTACAAAGTGTCAATGACTCTGTTACTTGTATAATTAAATATGTTGCCTGTTGCCAAGTGCTTTAACAGAACATTTGCTCAGCGTGCCATTATCTAACTCATTGACTGCGTATTTCTTCTTTATTTGGGAAATGAATGAATGCAGGTATGGGCAAGGCAGACGAAGAATTTTCTCACTTCTGTATGAGAGTATACGTTGTGTCATTTGCCTAAGTGTGAAAAAAAAAACAACAACAACATGGATTAGATAATTCGTTTTCTTAATGGGAAGAACATGGTTTCAAATTCATTAAAAATGTCCAGATAATTACTCCAATAAAAATTTTGTCAGATTATATTTCTGTTCTTAATTTTACACTGTCAACAGCTTTGACTCAATAGTCTTTATAATACAATAGGATATTTTTAACAGCATTGCTGTATTGAATGATTATATACATATTTTCCAGCTTTATTTTGTTGCCATGTGCTTTTTAACATTCTGAAAACTGCAAACTGGAGAATAAGTTATCCAATCTTCATTGTATTAATATCCTAGGAAATTTTATTTTCCATAGCATATTTTAAAGCTATCATGTATCACGTTTACCCATTCAAATGTTTGTACAGTTTTATCAAGTTACTTTAACTTTTTTTTATACACTCAGACATATCTTTTTGTTTATTGGGTAATTATTGAAGGGTGTTTATTTTTCTACTCTTGCTCAGTATCAAGGAAAACACAGGAAATTTTATTAACTTGTTAGTGCAGTTTTTATCTTCTGAATCAATGGTACTAACAGTTGCAGTCTCACTGGGTCAAGGTTTGTACGAGATGTTTTGTATGTAGGCTGACACACATCTTGGTGCTCTGCAGTTGCTTAATGCTCACAGCCTTTCCTTTCTTGGTGTCATTTGAGTATTCATAAACATTAGTAGTACCATGTCTCTTACTTCTATGGTTCATGCTTTGATTTTTTTCTTCTCCTAGGCTAGAAAATTTGATTGACTCATTTATGAGTTAGGAGTTTTCTGTATGTTAACTTTGTTTTTATTTCACCTTCTCAGTTATAATGTGATGGACCTGATAAAAAGGACCTTGTCTTTCTATCTGCCTATCACAGTATAGGACACACAGCAGGTACTCCAAATTGTTAATAAATAGTTGCATGGACAAGTATTATGGCCTTCGTAATTATGGAAGTATTAACTCAATATTTCCATAATCAATTTGTCTTTTCAATGGGCCCAGTTATACTTAGAACTGTGCTTTTTATTTGGCAAGAATCTATTTGGAGATTCTGATGCTGCCTAGAAATTAGTTTATGAAGGCTTAGTAGCCAAAAGCTTGGTTATTACATCAAAAGAATTTCTTGAACTCTAACACAAATGCTTAAGAAACAGCCCTGCAAAAACAATCTAATTCCAAATCTAGTTTTTGATAAGGCCCATTTTCCAACAAGCCCTCCTGCTTTTCTAGAATATATGAGTCTTGGTTTACACAAAGCACCCAAAGAGAGCAATACAGTGTGTACATTTTAGCCTCTAATTTTCTTTTCCAGAATCTTACCTGAAGCTCAAACGCATCATCAGAAATATTTGGCATCAATACTACTCAAGTGACTGATAACAAACTCTCTTAATGTCAAAAGTCATTCCATTTTTCTATCAGGAAGAATAAGGCCATACCTAAACATATTAAAATATTATTCACTTTGACAGTAGAACTAGTTCCAAGACATGAACTATTGCTATATTAGAAAAGAGAAGCAATCAGTATTTTTCATTGCCTAAGAATCTCTATAACACAAAAATCCATCACTTCTAATGGAATTGGTAAGTACCTAGGAGGCAAGTGTCTTTTCCTACTTCTAGTGTGAAATCTGGGTTGAAATGAGCAGTTGTAGTTAACTCACATTCCCATTAACCAGAAAAATTTAACCAATAGTGAATATATGTATCAAACCTTTTGGAAAATGACATGAAATTTTTATTAAGATAGCAAGTAGTATTATTGCTCTATTTTAACTAGATCTCCAGATTTCTCCTACTATCAAAAACTAAGAAGAGCGGTAAAATTTACTTTTATTTAAATTATACTGATTACTCAACAAAAATGTTACTTAGAGCCACTTATCTAAAAAATAGCTATATTTTTAGTATATATTTGTTTTTAATATAAATATCATTTTAAATTATTGCTTCTAAAATGATTATGTGGTACAATTTATGCTTTCTTTAGTGTGTAATTGGTGTATCATTAACTGTGAAGTCAAGATCAAATTGTATTTTCTGGTGCATTTGTCTTATATATGTTCTTTCTCAATAATAAAATAAAGCTGCATGAACATTTGACAAAGATTAAAATGTAATAAAAATTGCTCAGTAGAGTTTGACTTTATTGCTACAGTGTCAAGTTAGTAAACAGCAATATTCTATGGCTTCATATATATGTGCTTGTAACTCTGATTTTCATTTAAGGTATTTGTTGGAATTACTTATAACTACCCATGGTCATTAAGGCATAATTGGACATTACATTAACACCTTTAGGCTGATGATGTTCTTAAGGAGCAACTTACTAAAAACAAAAAAATATTCTCAAGTGTTGTTTTACATAGTAAATGTAAGAAATGGTAAAACTTAATGAATTGTCAAGACAGATTGCATTTGAAATAAATAAAAATGTAACATTTTTATAATTTTTCATAGTACTAAATTGGTGGTGCATTCCACTTTGTATAGCTGTAAGTTTCCTCCATAGCACTTATTTGATTTTTAATTAATACATTTACCTGTGTCATTACCTGATTAATGTCAGTCAGTCTCATTAGGGAGAAAACTCAATGAAAGATGAGAAAGTCTCTATTTTGTTTTCTATTAACCACAAAAATGTCCTGGCACATACATAGATTGTAATACATTTGTTGAACAAACTACAAATAAATGAATACTATAATCTGAAAAACTACTCAGCTCCCATTAAAAGATTTGAATACGAACAGGAACTGGACAAACAGAAACAAATGTAAAACATATCAAATGACCATAGGAGGTTAATAACAATATTATACGCAATGGTATACTCAATACTATGTATAGGTATAATCTGAGAGTATACGATTTGAAAAAATAGAGATAGAAAGTGAGATACAGACACAAATATTGATGTCGATGTCTCGACACTAATGGCCCTGATTTTCCTAATTCCAAAGGAGGATTTACAATCAGATTCCTCTGGCTTTATGATCCCTCTGTAATAGTAACTACTAGCAACCTATAACTTTTTTTTTTTTGCCTCAAATTGATTTTGATTTGTAAACATTGTTGTTTTACTCTTATCAAACTTCAAAATACATTTTGATCATACAGAACAAGAAAAAGAATGATGCTGTGCTAAGTCTTTTATTTTACACATTTCATGTGTAAATTGTTACCTATCATATACCTGATGATACTTAAAACATGGTCTTTGTACAAGATTTGCAATCTACTTGGGTGCCAAAACCAACACAAATAATAAAATTGCCATATAATTATAGTTCTCCTTTATAGCTTTGAACTTAACTGTTACTTAGTAATTAAAAAAGTTACATTATCTCCCCATTTGATCAAATATTTTACATATTTATGGAATTTAAAAATATGTGTTTTTAAAACATACATGGATATAATTTATATTACTCAATTTTTATATAGATATATGTTGACTGAAATACTAGATATGACAAAAATTTTCTACTTTTCTCCCTGCAGGTACAGTAATTTCTTCATCAATTGTACAGTGTTTTTCAATTTTTTTATCTGAGATTATAGCATATCTGTCTAATAGAATCAAATGATGCATCATGATAAGATACACATATACCAAAACTTTTAATTCTTACCGAGATAATTTATATGTTGCAAATGTAATATGAGCACTTAGAATATAACTTTTTCTTATACGTATACATTCCCTTTATCCTCCCATCATGTGCAAGGATTTATAATATTTTGTTGTTTTGTTTTCATTGTTATTGTTTGAGGAGAAAAGTTCAGTCTCATAGGTATAACAATGACCTGTAACAGTATTGTGTACAGCGTGCTTTTTCATAGTTCAGCTTGCATGGATTTAAGAAGTTTGCATTTTATTATCCAAAAGGCAAACTGTAGAGTTAATCTGCTATTTGCTGATTTTATGACTAATAGATTTTCAATGTGCAAATGTAAACAGCATCTAAATTGGTATATAACAAAATCATTGCTATGGTTATGATATCATAAAATATGATCATCAATGTTTTTATATCATTACTTCCTTTCTTATTAAATTGAATAGTACAATGTATTTCCAAGTATATTCAGTCGCTAATAGATCAACCGCAGTTTTTCCTCTGCTGCGAGGCAAATGGCAGTCAAACAGGAGTCACAGAGCTTTAACAATATTATTAGTGTGACATAGGATTACAATAATCAATACAACTCTTAACACTGTGCTTTCACTTTAAATGAAATACCAAACTTTCCATTCGTGGATTGATTATCTCCTCACAGTAATCATGCCAGATTGCATTCTGACAATTTTCCAGTGTGACAAATAAATATTATCAGTTAAAGCTGAGGCAAAATTCAAACAGAGCTGTGTGACTGGGGTTGTTTACAAGATGTCACAGTGTCTCTCTCGTATAGCTCTGTCTTGTTGACAGTTTGATGGGTATCATTTAAGTCAATATGTACATGGTTTCATGCCTTTTTTTTCTGCTAAGTTTTTTTTTCTATAGCAGAAAAGAAACTTTTAAATTTTATCAGGTATTTTTGTTAGTATTATATTCATACCTTATGGACCATGTAGAGATGTAAAGATAAAATTGATTTACTGTTATTCTGTATTTTGTACCACCAGAAATCACTTGACAATGACAAAGAGTGTTAGTGTTTAAATGGAGTTTAAATATTATTTATTGAAATATTTCTTCTGATGCACAATTAAACTTCATTAACACTCATCGGATAATATGATAGAACTCGACTAGAAATCAGAACTGAGTTCTAATTCCTTATCTACACCTGATTAAGAGAAGACACTGCGTGAAACTTGAACCCCAGTAACCTCATTTATTATTAGTGTTACTTAAACTTTTCAAGCTCTCAGTTGTCAACAAGCTTCCTGGGCATCGTTTCTCTATATTCATACATAAAATCACTGATAAAACTACTGATATAGCTGGGGCCCTGGCCTGAGAGTAGTTTGTCTCCCCTTCACCATCCCACCCCCTTTCCTTCTCCCTATTGAGGACCTGCAATTATGAGACATCTTGAGCTCTTCTTGAAGGGGCCTTTTGAGGTCTTCAGATTTCTTTGTTCTGAGTCAATTTTAATACTGTTTTTTGTAAGGAATTACTTCAGGATACAAGTATATGGTGTGTATGAGTATGCATGCACTCCCACACGCAAACGATTTAAATTTCCTATTATCAATTGATGATTAAGTGGCAAGTGATGTTTACAATGAACTAGGAGAATTTTACATGCACTGTATCAGCTAGGGCGATGGTTAATTTTATATGTCAGCTTAGGTAGGGTATGGTGCCAAGTTATTAGGTAAAAGCTAGTCTAGGTGCTGTTAAGAAGTAGCAACATACGATTAAATCAGTTAGCCTGACGTAAAAAAGTTTACCCTCCATACTGTGGGTGGGCATCATTCAACCAGTTGAAGGTCTTAAAAGCAAAAAATGAGTTTTCCCTAAGGTGTATTATACTATTAATAGACATTACCAGAATGCCTCCACTCTTCACTCTTCATGTCACTTGATCTAAGGAACTGGGGACAAAACTGCAGGAATCTTCAGCCTGTCACCTGACCTAGAGATTTTGGAACCTGCCAACACCCCTCACAATCACATTAGGCAATTTCATATAAATTCTCTCTCTCTTACTGAATATGAGAGAGAGAAGGAGAGAGGCCCTGGGTGGTGAAGTGGTTAGCAGGCGTGGCTGCTATCCAAAGGGTTGGAGATTCAAGTCAGCCCAAAGGCAACTCAGAAGAAAAGCCTGGGAAATTACTTCTGAAAAATTAGCCATTGAAAACCTTGTGAACCTATATGAGATCAAACGGTCAACAAAGATGATGATGTAAGGAGGCAGGGAAACCAGAGTAATGGAAATGAAACAACCAGAACAGAAATAATCAGAATGTTCACACATTGTGAAGAATGTAACCAATGTCATCGAACAACTTATATAGAAATTGTTGAATGAAGACCTAGACTGCTGTGTAAACCTTCATCAAAAACAAAATAAAAATTATTTAAAGAAAAAAGAAGACTCTATGGAACATAGTTCTACCCCAACACACACGGGGTTGTCATGAGTCAGAACCAACTCAATGGCAATTGATTTAGTTTGGTTTTATATCTATATTCATTAATTTTGTTTCTCTAGAGAACCCTAAGATAAATAGGATAATTTTTCAGGAAGAGAAATGAACAGGTGTAATTTAGCATCTAACTCTCTTCTTTCAATGTTTCAACTTCTGGAAATTCTTAAGCACACTTCATTCCCAAAAGCAACTATTTGAACGGTAACAATTCCATACTCCTATTATGACAACAGTCACATTATTTATTCAAATACCTCAGGTAGTTGGTGCATGGTGTCACAAGGTTCACATATGTTTTCCTTTTTGATAGAAGAATGCTAAATATTCAATCTCAAGCCATAGATTTTGGATAATCTCACAGTAACCTCACATTTTTGCAAAGCTATTTTTCACAGCTGCACATCTATGCCAGATGTCCTGGGCAAAATCAGACTTGATATCATGTGTGAAGTCAAACCTCTCTCAAGAGATAGGATATCCGCAGACATTGGAATGCACTAATTGGGACATAAGAGTCTGGTTTATATCAGTTTGGCTGTTAAAATTTCTTCTGACCCAGTCAACAGAAGTCAACCAATCATATAGAAACCAGTAACCAATGAATCATCTTCCCTGCTTTTAGAATCCCTTCCTAAAAATTGAAGACTTCTTGTTTAACTAATCACTAAGAACTTACCTGTTTGCCTTTCTGTCTTTAAAAACCTTCCCTTCACTGTCCAAAAATGAAGTTTGTTCCAGTTAGGTCCCAAAGCTCCTCTGCTGGCAAATTAATCACTTAATACACATTGTTTTAAGAACTTTGTCTTTGTTTTCTCAGTTTTCAAGGTATTCTTTCAGAAGCTCCATACTGTTTATTTACATGATGTGGTTCATATATACCCAGGGGAAAATTTATTTCTTTTAAAGTCTGTGCTTCCTAAAGATCAGCTGAGTTTTCAATCCTCCAGGATTGCTTACCACAAAACTAAATGATGTGCATACCAAAGATCATTTGGGAGAAATTTTTTTTTCCTTTGAAGCTTCTGTATTTGCCTTCAAAGGAGCACGGGTTGCAAAGTGGTTAAGTGCTCAGCTGTGAACCAAAAGATCAGCAGTTTGAACTCACCAGCCACTCTGTGGGAAAAAGATGTGGCAGTCTGCTTCCTTAAAATTTATACACACTGCCGTTAAGTCGATACCGACTCATTGCTATGCTACTCTATAGGACAGAGTAGAATTGCCCCATAGAGTTTCCAAGGAGCAGATGGAGGATTTGTACTGCCCATCTCTTGATTAGCAGCCGAACTCTTAGCCACTGTGCCGCCAGGGCTCCCCATAAAGCCTTGGAAACCCTGTGCAGCAGTTCTGCTCTGTCCTCGAGGATTGCTATGAGTAGGAATCAACTCCACGGCAACAGGTTTTGGTTTTATATTTACCTTCAGTAACATTGGCCCAAACTTCCTTATGGACTGTTTGGCAGAGATTCTTCACATAGCTTAGAAAAGATAGTCATTTCAAAATATTTCTCAGAAATCATTAAGTTTATTCCACAAAATGATGAAACTTGAGCTCATCTTTTTTTTTCTGAAAAAGATAGTTAATATATTGCTAAAGAATGTTTTCACTGATACTTTATATACCCTGATATATAGTCAAAATAAAGTAAAATACACCAAAAGTTTTAAGGCTGAAAATAACCTTAACGTGGAATTACAGTATTCTCAAATTATTGCAAAAACTACAGAAATCAATAAATTGGATATTAGACTCCAGAATTTATGTATAAATAGTATAAGAGTGGTCAGCTTTTTCCGTAGCTGTCAAAACCCAAAAATGAAATGGATGCACAAATGTAATGAGTTATAACTATTGGCAAGGGAAACAGAAGAAAATGCAAAGGATAAAGACTGCTCTCAGTAAGGCAGTATTATTATGCAGACAATGTCAAGGTGAGTAGAAAAACGTAAAGGTACCCTCGGTTGCCTACTGAAAAGAGGCACCTAAGCATAGTGAAGAACTAAACAAAAGCTATAGAACAATACAGAGATGAAGGGAAAGCTTTTCAGAACGTGGAAGAAGCAAATGAACACTATGAACTTTACACAGCAAATGTTGAAGATGTTAATTTTAGAAAATGTCAAAAATGAAACAACCATGTGACAATATTTTTCACTGTGATCTATCTTTAAAGTTGTTACAATTACTCTCAGGCACAGCATGTGCAGGGTGTATGTCTCCCATTTAACTATTCATCTGTCTGTTACAGAATTTAATAACATGGAGAATTTGTTAAGACTCTAAGTTCACTCAGAGATGGTAAATTCAATGAACTTTTAAATAAACACTGAGTGAAAGACAGCTATGTGTGAACCAACTCTGTTTCCTTCTCTATTTCTTACATAGCTAAAAGGTGCTTTCCAATCAGTGGTGCATCTAGTGACACAGAGGGAAAGACGAAGTAGTGAGCTGAGGTCTTTTAAGTGTGTATTGGCACGACCAGAAAATTATAATTAGCAACTTCAAAAATGCTTTCAACTGGGAGTATACCTCTTCTAATAATTTAAATGAAACAATATTGTAGTCTGGCTTAAGTAACATGACGTCTGAAGGTCCCATCCTTTTGAGCCACTTAGAATAATTCTTTTGTGTAATTAGCCCAAAACCATTAAGTACATTAGGTAAGGAATTTAAGAACTCCAACCAAAAATCTGACAGATTAATTCATATTTTAAGGAACAGAATGTGAAGAAGTCTTTCTCTCTCTCTCTCTAACTCTCTCTCTTTCACACACACACAGTTGTTTGGGGAACTTTGCTATACCAACATGTGTACAACATGCTTCATAGGAAACCATATTTAACTGGAACAGAATTGGCTAATCTTGTAAAGTTTATACTGTTGGCAGGTTTTGGTCATCAAAAAGTGCATTTCAGAGAAGAAAGTGAAGACTTGAACATATTTGGTTTCTATCACTTGAGTGGAAACAAAGCATTAATATCCTGGGCTCTTGAAAATTCATAGGATTTAGTAGAAAGGTCAGGATTTGGTACATATGATTTTGGCTGTTTTAAATTGTACCTTTGTCATATCCCAGTTTTTCTTTTGCCCTTGAAAAATAGAGTCAAAATACAAATGAAGAACTATAGAGAAAACAAGATAGCCTTGAAGCTAAGAAAGAACTTTCTGAATACAGTATATTAAGCAGAATTTTCATTAAAGATGAAGATATTTTCAAAAAACTCACAATGTCAAACTCTAATACTCTTTAAAACGTTACATTTTCATCAACTTTCAGAAGAAGCAAAAAGGAACTTGATGCCAGTCAAGAAAGTTGAATTGAAATCATATTTGAACCTTGTGTGATGTGATCTAGAAAGACCATCACCACAGTTACTTTTCACTTATTGACTGTTCAAATCAAGTTATAATGTTTCAACTCTTTGTAATTTATTCTGTGTTTGGTATGCCCCAGTCAATTACGATTCTATTGCCAGATACTGTAGGCATTTTAGTTATACTTTCATCATCATCAGCACAGAGAGAACCACATAGCGCAGGTAATCGTTTTTTGTTTGGTTGTTTTTTTGTTTTCTTTTTTTTTTTTCCTTTAGAGACAAATATTCTAACTATTCTTAGTGAAAGTAATATTTTATAGGGCTCTGCATTATTTGTGAATTAAAAGACAGTAACCATAATAGACAGACCAGCTATTTTTATAGTTACTGTATTTTTGAATTGAAACAAAGTTAGCCACCAAGAGAAAAATGATAAAATCAATAACTAGTAACACTAGTTATGATCAAGCAACCAAGGTTCATTTGGTGTCTGACGGTGGGCTACTTTCCCCAGGTTGTATTCAGGAGAGAAACAGCAGGAAAATTAGATGTGAAAATTCAGAAATACGTGCCAAATATCCTATGATTCCAGGAGTGGATAGGAAATAATTCCCTTACTCAGTATGTTCCCAAAGCCTCTGACAGAACCCACAGACTCTACAAAAATGTTTGACAATAAAATATAAATATTCTTGATAAAATTTCAAAGTCTGAAATAATTTTGATGATGAAAATTCAATAAAAGCGATAAAATGAGTTTATACCAGTAGCAATCATGGTACCAACAAGTCTACTGTCTCGTGTTAGGTCAACCTAGAGGCAGTATGAATGAGAATGAACATAATTCTTGGGGCAGTCACTGCTGGCTCTGTTGCTGTCCAAAATAAAGTGTAGACGTTGAATACAGACTCAAAACTTTCAGCAGGTTTACCTGAACAGACTAAATTAACTCCAATCTAAGTTTCAGGAGATACATTATGATTCTAACATGTCAGAGAACAAGACCAAAACTAACGAAGGTATTTGAAGTTCCTGAAGATCTTTGGAAGTTGCCAAATTTGTGTCGGATTGTCACATCTCTGTTTCTGTTATTTTCTATTAGTTGTATTGGATGGTAGAACGCTGTTAAGAGCCTCATTTTCGTGCTTTGGTGTTACACAGGATGACAAATCCTGGTTTGATTATTTTTAAACTTTTTGTTTTGCTTTTATTATTTTATTTTATTTTGGTTTATTGTTGTAGTTTGATGTTTACATTTCAAGTTAGTCTCCCATACAAAAATTTATACATACATTACTATGTGACCCTAATTGCTCTCCCCATACTGTGACAGCACACTCCTCCCTTCCACTCCTGATTCCCCATGTCCATTCAACCAGCTCCTAACCCTCTTTGGCTTCTCATCTCACCTCCGGACAGAAGCTGCCCATTCAGTCTCTTGTATCTACTTGAGTTAAGAGGCACACTCCTCATGAGTATCACTTCATGTCCCACAGTTCAGTCCAATCCCTGTCTGAAGAATTGTCTTCAGAAATTGTTTTAGTTTTGGGCTGATAGAGGACCCAGGGGCCATGCTTTCCAGGGTTCCTCCAGTCTCATTCAGACCATTAAGTCTGGTCTTCTTACTAGAGTTTGAGTTCTACACCCCACCTTTATCCTGCTCCATCAGGGACTCTCTGTTATGTTCCTGGTCAGGGTGGTCATTGGTGGTAGCCAGGCACCATCTAGTTCTTCTGGTCTCAGGCTGATGAAGTCTCTGGTTTACATGGCCCTTTCTGTCTCTTGGGCTAATACTTTCCTTGTGTTTTTGATGTTCTTCATTCTCCTTTACTCCAGGTGGTTGGGACCAATTGATGCATCTTAGATGGCCACTTGCAAGCTTCTAAGACCTCAGATGCCACTCACCAAAATAGGATGCAGAACATTTTCTTAATAAGCTTTGTTATGCCAATTGACCTAGATGTCCCCCTGAAAGCATAGTCTCTAGACCCCTACCCTGCTACTCTGTCGCTCAAAGTGTTTGACTGTATTCAGGAAACTTCGTAGCTTTGGTTTAGTCCAGTTGTGCTGACTTCCCCTGTAGTGTGTGTGCTGTCCTTCCCTTCACCTAAGATAATTCTTAGCTACTATCTAGTTAGTAAATAACCCTCACCCTCCCTCCCCACGCTAGTAACCACCAAAGAATGTTTTCTTCTGTATTTAAACCTTTTCTTGAGTTCTTATAATAGTGGTCTTATACAATATTTGTCTTTCTGTGACTGACTAAATTCACTTAGCATAATGCCCTCCAGATTCTTCCCTGTATTTTTAAACATTTTTTATAGGAAACACTTCAAACATAGGCAAAGGCAAGGAATAATAAAACAAAGCACTTTGTATGCAATGCAATGCTCAGCTACAGCAAATATCATAGTCAATATTCTTTTATCTATAAAATTTCACAGATAATATTTTACTTGTAGTCTCTAAATTTTCTAATCACCCATAGTACTAGATTATTTTGAAGTAATTAGCAAACATAAACACTTCCATTTATATCTCTAAAAGATCAAAGATCTTTTTTTACTATAACCACAATTACATCGTTACATCTAAAGTAACAACAATTTCTTAATATAATCAAATATTCAGTCTATGTTTTGCATCAGTATCCAAACAAGATTTACACATTGTCTTTGATTAATATGTATCTTAAATGGCTTTTAATTTAAAGATTTCATCTCACTCCCTCTTTTTCTTTTTTCATCGTTTATTTGTTGAAGAAATTAAGCTTTTTTTTTTTTTTTTTTAACACAATTTTCCACATTCTGGGTTTTGCTTAATTGACTCCTGTAGATTTTTTCCCCTGTTGTCTGATCCTTGGCTAAGCATTAGTATCATTTTAAGTGTTTTTATGATTTGTAGATGTCTGTGTTCCTTTCCACAAACTCCAAACCCAGTTGGTCTAGGATGGGAGAAAAGGCATTAGAAAGTATATAGGCTCCACAGCTTATTGTATTACAGTGAAACCTGTGAAAGCCAGAACTTGGTGGGACTGCCTTGTTTTTCCAGGTCTCACAAGGTTTCTGTCTTTGATAGGGTACAGTCTTAGCACTTTTGTGTCACTCTCTATTAGTGAAAAATATTTGAGTTTTTCTTCTCTGACAGATATCCACTTTACACAGGTTCTGGCTTTCACACGTTTTACTCTACTTCAAGGATTGAGAAATATTGTTCTATCCCTGTATTTCTTGTAATCTGGCTTTTAGATGTAGAAGTAGATCACCAGGCCTTTCTTCCAAGGCATCTCTGGGTGGATTCAATCCTCCATCCTTTGGGTTCAGCTGAGCAAGTTAACATTTTGTACTACCCAAGGGCTCTTTTAGATATAGAGGCTTGTAAGATTCTATTTATATTTTTGGCAATGTTACTTCATGTACCACCCATTGCATCACATAACAAGGCACATATTTTCAGTTATTTACCTTTTTGCCATATGAAGATTGATCAGTGGATTCTGCTATTGGCAGACTGATTCATCCACTATTAAGTTCCTCGTCAGCATTTCACCTAATAATTTTAGCAGCCGTTGAGGAGCATTGTCAATATCCAATATTTCATTTGGGATTAGAGAAGAATGATAGTCTATCAACTGTTCTGCATATATAAAATGTAATTATTCCATAAAAAATAACTTTTCCTCATCAAGTATTTGGTTATTCTTGGTAGGGTTCATGTAGGTAATTAATGCTTTTTTTTTTTGCTTCTGTCAATTTTCAGAATAAGGAGTTAGCATCATCCAAAGACAATACTCGCTTTTTTTTTTTTTAGTGTCATTATAAACTCAGTCTTTACCACGTTTAATGCATTTAATGGTTTCCATGATCAATTTGACCCATCTTTGGTCACTGAGTATGCCTTTAAAGGTCCATGTAGGCTCTTGTGTCATCCTGACATGACTCCAGTGGTAGCTGACAGCTTCCCTTCTTTCTGGTACAACAAGGTGCCCCAGGTCATCTGTTCTTTACCTCCACCAGACCTAGGATCAGTCATTTTTTCAAGAAGCCCTGGATCTTTTGTTGGAAAATATTATTTAGAGACTGAAATCATTTTGCTGAGTTAGAGTGATTGTTTCTAGAACTTTTCAGATTATAATGTTATTAAAAAATTTTTTTTTTTAAATTATGAGTTCACATTAATATATTTAAATAACAGATTTATTGAAATATAATTCACATTCAATACATTTCACCAAATTAAAGTGTATAATACAGTGGTTTTTAGTATACTCACGGAGTTGTGAAACTACCACCACAATCTAATTTTCATCAACCCACAAAGAAACCTCATACCCATTAGCATTTACTCCCCATTATTCCTTCCCCAAAACTTTAGCAAGAACTAATTTACCTTCTGTCTCTGGACTTGCCTGTACTGGACATTTTGTAACAATGAACCCATACAATATGTGTTTTTTTCATGATTTACTTCTTTTACTTAGTTATAATGTTTTTGTTTTACTTAATATAATGTTTCCGAAGACGATCCATGTTTTAGTACGTATTGGTATTTCATTCCTTTTTTTCCCCACAAGTAAGATTTTGTTGTATGGATATACCACGTTTTCTTTACTCATTCATAAGTTAATGAACATGTGGATTATTTCCACTTTTTGACTATTATAAATAATGCTGCTATGAATGTTTATGTACACATTATTGTGTGCACGTATATACTGACTTATCTTGGGTATATCTAGGAGTGGAATTACTGAGTCATATAGTAACTAATGTTTAACATTTTGAAAAAATGTCAAACTCTTTTCCAAAGTGGCTACACCATTGTGTGATTCCACCAATAATGTGTGAAGATTAAGATGTCTCTGTATCTTCACCTACACTTCTTATCATCTGCCTTTTTTATTTTAGCCATCTTAGTGTTTGTGAAGTGGTGTCTCATTAAAGTTTTGATTTCTATTTCCCCAATGACTAATGATGTTAAGCATGTTGTCATTCCATTCTTGGGCATTTGTGTATCTTTTTTTTTGGAAAGATGCCTACTCAAATTATTGGTCTATTTTTTAATTGAGTAATTTGCCTCTATTATTGAGTAAATTTCTGCATATTTACATATTTTGGATATTAGTCGCTTATATACTATTTTAAAAGATTTTTTCCCCATTTTGTGGATTATCTTTTCACTTTTTTTTAATAAACAAACAAAACCACATTGAGTCGATTCCAACTCATAGCGACCTTACAGGACAGAGTAGAACTACCCCATAGGGTTTCCAAGGAAAGCCTAGTGGATTCAAACTGCTGACCTTTTGGTTAGCAACCGTAGCTATTAATCACTTTATAGTGCCCTTAAAAACACAATATTTTTAGTTTTATAAAAGTCATATATGTTTGTAATTTTTTTTTTTTTTTTGCTTATGCTTTTGGTGTTTTATCAAAAAGACATCTCCTAACACCCGAATGCAAAAATTTATTCCTATTTTCTTTTGTTTATGGTTTTAACTCTTATATTAACATCCACTGTATTTTTACCCAAATAATGCACACTTTCTATGTTTGTTTATCAACCATGCCCTCCCCTCATCAGGTATTTTCGTATGCGCACTATGCTAATTTTTTTACAACAACATGTAAAAAAAAATTGGCATAGTGGCACTTAAGAAAATACCTTGAAAGGGGAGGGCACTATCGGCAATCAAATGGAGAAGGTAATTGGCATAAAAGTACAGTGTTGTTCCTTTTGATTTAGTTTTATGTATGGAGTGAGATCTAAATTCATTCTTTTGGATGTGTATATCCAGTTTTCCCAGCACCATTTGTTGAAAAGACTACTCTTTCCTCTGTTGAATTATTTTGACAACTTGCCAAAAATCAAGTGGCCACAGATGTAAGGCTTTATTTCTGTACCGTTATCTTATTCCACTGATTGCTTTGTCTATCCCTATGTCAGTACCACATGGCCTTGCTTACTGTAGCTTTGAAGCAAGTTTTGAAATTGAGAAGGGTAAGTCTTCCAAACTTGTTTCTCTTTTTCATTATTCTGGATTCTTTCCATTTCAACATGAATTTTCAGATCAGCTTTTAAAATTCTACAAAAAAAAAAAGGAGGTGGAATTTGATAGAGATTGTGTTATATTTATCGATCAATTAGATAACGTAATATTAACAATTAAAAATTGTCTTTTGATCCACTTAGTGTCTTCACATTGATTTAGGTCTTCTTTAATCTTTCAATAATATTTGTAGCATTTAGTGTGCAAGCCTTGCACTTTTGTTGAATTTATTCTTATGTATTTTATTCTTATTGATGCTATTGTCAATGGATTTTTTAAATTTCCCTTTCAAATTGTTCTCATTAGTATATTAAAATACAATTGAATTTTGTATGTTGATCTTGTATCCTGAAAGCTTGCTGAACCAATCTACTAGCTGTAATAATTTTTTAAAGGAATACTTGATCTTTCAGTATGAAAAACAATGTCATCTCTGAAGGGAAACAGTTTTACTTCTACCTTTTAAATCTGGTTGCCTTTTATTTCTTTTTATTGCCTGCTTGACTTGGAAACACACTCTGGTATAAAGTTAAGTGTTCAAAAGGGATATTGGTCTATAGTTTTCTTTTGATACCTTTGTGTGGTTTTGGTATCAGCATAAGATTGGCCTCAAAAAATGGGTTTAGAAGTGTCCCTACACTTCCATTTTGTTAAGGGTTTTTAAGGGGTTGGTGTTAATTCTTCTTTACATAGTTTGTGGAATTCAACAGTGAAACAATTTGGGATTGGGTTTTTCTTTGTGGAAAGTTTTAAAATTATTAATTTAATCTCTTTTTTAATAAGTCTAATCACATTTTCTCTTCCTTCTTGAGTCAGTTAAAATATTTTTTTTAGGAATTATTCAATTTCATTGGGTTACCTAATTTTTTTATCATAGAATCATTTATATTATTTCTTTAGAATCCTTTTTTATTTTGGTAAGATAAAAATTGATGCTAGTAATTTGAGTTTCGTCTTTCTCTCTATCTTTTTTTGGTCCCTTGGTCAATCTAGATAAACATTCATGAATTTTAATGACCTTTTTAAAGGACTAGCTTTTGGTTTTGTTAATTTTTTCTATTTTTTTAAATTCTATATTTCATTTATTCTCACACTAATTTTTATTATTTCCATCATTCTACTTACTTTGGTTCAGTTTGCTATTCTTTTTCTAATATTTTAAGGTGAAAGGCTAGGTTATTGATTTGAGATCTTCTTTTTAATTATGGTGCTTACAGTTACACATTAGACTTAAGTGCTGTATTAGTTGCCACCCATAAGTTTAGCTATGTTGTATTTTTGTTTTCAATCATCTGCAAGTGTTTTCTAATTATCTTTTAAATTTTTATTTGCCCATTGGTTATATAGAAATGTGTGGTCAATTACCACATCTTTGTGAATTTCCAAATTTTCTTTTGTTATGGATTTTTTAATTTAGATCCACTGTGGCCAGAGAACATATTTCCTGTTTTTAAGCCTTTTACATATATTAAGGATAGTTTATGGCATAATATATTTTCTATCCTTGAAGGTTCCAGTCCACCCAGAGGCACCTCCAAAGAAAGGTATGGTGATCTACTTCCAAAAAATCAGCCATTGGAAACCCCATGGAACACAGTTCTACTCTGACACACATGGGGTCACCATGAGTTGGAGTTGACTCCATGCAACTGTTATCCTTATCCTGGAAAAACCACACATACTTTGTTGCAACTAGAAGGCACTCTCAAAGACCACAAGCAAAGTGCAGTTTTCAACATGATGTTGACATTTGCAGCATCTTTTTCATTTTCATTGAATAAAGTTCTCTTTGGCAAAGTTTCATGACAATCACAAGTTAGTTTTTTGTATCTTTCTTTAGTGTTGGAAATCTGTTCAGTGAGAATAGAAAGAGATAGTAGGTAGAAAATAAAGGTAAAATTTCCCTGTCAAAAATCTTTTATATGCTGTCTAGGTAAGGGAATACATATGGTTCGGACAAGTTAATATAAATAAAAACATAACTCAAAGACAGTACCTTCAATGACTACAATATTTAAAGCTACAGAATAAGTAATGTTAATGAGTCAAATGCATTACACAAAATATCAAATATATGTTTGAAGTTAGTAATAAAACTATAAATGGATATACATATATATATAGATATAGGTAGATCTGAAGATAAAGACAGAGCTATAATCTGGATGATTTTTACTGAAAAACAGTTTCAAACCTGAGAAGGCAGGTTGTGATAATGGGGAGTACCCCAGAAATTCATTGGGCTAGCAAGACCAAGAGCCATGGCCATTGAATCTGAAAGAATATATTGAATTTAGGTTAGATTCAATCTGGTGTCATTAAACAAAAAATTCAATATAAGTGGATGAGTATGGCAGAACTGATGAGGCAGTGGCAATAAGATTAGTCACATAAATTGTCAAATCATAGTTCTGACCAAATCAGAACATAGTCAATAGCTTGGGGATAAGGACAGAGAAGAGCTCATAAGGAAGAGAGCAGTTAACCAAACAGATTGTGATTTATGGAATGACTATTATGGTAGTAGAATATTGGAAAGTATTTTAGACTCAGGCAAGAAGAGAAGGCACATAGAGACTCATTATTTTATGTATATATATTATTTTTGGCAAAATTTTTAAATATATAATATCCAGTGTCCAATAGATTGCAAAAAACTGGATATTCTAAGAACTCATGAGAATATATGATATCACATCTTCTAGGAGAGTCACCTAGCCAAATATACCATATTTTTATACAAATAATGTGTGTTATATTTTTTTTGCCAACCGCGCAAAACTGCCGCAGATTTGCCCAATTCAATACGTCACTTGATTTCTTGACTGCTGTTTCCATGGACATTGACTGTGGATCCAAGTAAAATTAAATCCTTGACAACGTCAATATTTTCTCTGTTTATCATGGTGTTACTTATTGGTCCAGTTGTGAGTATTTTTGTTTTCTTTACGTTGAAGTGTAATCCATTCTGAAGGCTGTAGTCTTTGACCTTCATCAGTAAGTGCTTCAAGTCCTCTTAGCTTTCAGCAAGTAAAGTTGTGTCATCTGCATATCATAACAGGTTGCTACTGAGTCTTCTTCCAATCCTAATGCCATATTCTTCTTCATATAGTTGACCTTCTGGGATTATGTACTCGGCAAACAGATTGAACAAGTGTAGTGAAAGGATACAACTCTGACGCACAACTTTCCTGATTTTAAACCACTCACTATCACCTTGTTCTTTTCGAATGACTGCCTCTTAGTCCATGTACAGGTTCTGCGTGAAGCCTAATTAATAGTTCTGGAATTTCCATTCTTGGAAACATGATAACAACTATTATTCAAATTTATACATAAGCCACTAATGCCAAAGATGAAGAAATTAAAGATTTTTATCAACTTCTACAGTCTGAAATTGATCAAATATGCAAACAAGATGCATTGATAATTACTCGTGATAGGACTGTGAAAGTTAGAAACAAGGAAGAAGGATCAGTTGGAAAATACAGCCTTGGTGATAGAAATTACACCAGAGATCACATAATAGAATTTTGCAAAACCAACGACCTATTCATTGGAAATACCTTCTTTCAACAACGTACATGGCAACTATACACGTAGACCTCACCAGATGGAATACACAGGAATCAAATTGACTATATCTGTGGAAAGATACATGGAAAATTCAATATCATCAGTCAGAACAAGGCCAGGGTCCGACTTCGGAACAGACCATCAATTGCTCATATACAAGTTCAAGTTGAAGCTGAAGAAAATTAAAACAAGTCTACAAGAGCCAAAATAAAACATGGAGTATATCTCACCTGAATTTAGAGACCATATCAAGAATGGTTTTGACAGATTGAACACTAATGACCAAAGACCAGATGAGTTGTGGGATGACATGAAGGACATAATTCATGACGAAAACAAAAGATCATTAAAGGCAGGAAAGAAAAAGTAAAAAGACCACGATATCAGAAGAGTCTTTGAAACTTTCTCTTGAAAGGAGAGTAGCTAAACTGAATGGAAGAAATCATGAAGTAAAAGAGTTGAACAGAAAATTTTAAAGGGTGACTCAAGAAGACAAAGTAAAGTATTATAATGAAATTTGTAAAGACCTAGAGTTAGAAAACCAAAAGGGAAAAGCATGATCGGCATTTCTCAAGCTGAAAGAACTGAAGAAAAAATTCAAGCTTTGAGTTGCAATACTGAAGGATTTTACTGGCAAAATATTGAACAACACAGGAAACATCAAAAGAAGATGGAAGGAATACACAGAGTCACTGTACCAAAAAGGATTGGTCGTTGTTCAACCATTTCAGGAGGTAACATATAATCAAGAAGCGATAGTACTGAAGGAGTAAGTCCAAGCTGCACTAAAGTGACTGGTGAAAAACAAGGTTCCTGGAATTTATGGGATACCAATTGAGATGTTTTAAAAATGGATGCAATGCTGGAAGTGCCCACTTATGTATGTCAAGAAATTTGGAAGACAGCTACTTGGGCCACTGACCGGAAGAAATCTATATACGTGTCCATTCCAAAAATAGGTAATCCAACAGAATGCAGAAAGTATTGAACAATATCAATATCACATGCAAGTAAAATTTTGCTGATGATAATTCACAAATGGTTGCAGCAATCCATTGACAGGGAGCTGCCAGAAATTCAAACTAGATTCAGAAAGAGGACATGGAACAAGGATATCATTGCTGATGTCAGATGAATCTTGACTGAAAGCAGAGAATGCCAGAAAGAGGTTTACCTGTGTTTCATTGACTATGGAAAGGCATTTGACTGTGTGGATCATAACAAATTATGGATAACATTACAAAGAATGGGAATTCCAGAACAATTTCAGCTGTAATCCGATGTTATTAAACCAAAGCCTTATTGGTATGCTGGTAGTGTGTGGGGAAATGGTAGCATTCCATAGTATTCCAATTAATCTCAATATTTTATTGTGTCTTTGTCTCAGTGGTTTGGCATTTGCAAGTGTTTTCTGTCCTGTCCCAGTGGTGTAGTTTTTCTTCCCCCTTGTCCCCTACTTTTTTCCCTCCCTGCAGCATTTCTATGTTATTTCCTGAAATCCTTGTTTACTGTTGACTATGTTTTTTTTGCTTTTCCCCTTAAGTGAGAGAGAAAGGCTGTAGAGGGTTGGACTAAGGAGCAATTCCCTTTCTGCAGCTGTAATAAGATTTCTGAATTGCACTCTTGTGAAGTCCCTTCTCTTAGAGAAAAGGACTTTGCTATGGAAAAGGTTCTGAAATTTTTCTCAATGACTATTCTCCTCTTCCTTCACATTTAATCCCACAAGGGATTTTTTTGGTTCCTTATAAAAACCTGGTTGGGTTCCTGCAGGGAAAGCTCATGAAATTGAGGGCAGCCCCCGAGACTGTGGCGCCTAGGAGTTTCTCACTCTCACTCTAGTGCACTGCTTTCAGCATTCATCAAATTATCATTTAAATTTTCCTATCAGTTTATGGTTCCAGCATGTTGTGTTCCATGTAAACAGATCTGGGTTCCTGCATTTCTCTGTATACACCTGTCTATTCAGATTTCAGGGTGGCAGTTTACTCTGTGACCTCACTTCTCTGAAATCATACTATCTCAATACATGTCAGAGCTTATACAAGAAGTATATGCATTTATTCTTAATAGATAAAATATCATTTCATCTCACAAAGGTAAACATGCTATGACTATGTTGTTGCTATTGCTGTGTGTTGTCGAGTCGATTCCCAGGAAGCCTGGTGGCACAATTGTTAAGTGCTCTACTGCTAACCAAAAGGTCACAGTTGGAACCCACCCAGAAGTTCCATGGGAGAAAAGACCTGATGATTTGCTCCCATAAAGATTACAGCCTAAGAAACTCTATTAATCAGTTCTACTCTGTCATCTAGGGTTGCTATGAGTCTGAATCAACTGGATGGCTCACAACAATGACAATATTACCATAAGATCCACCAGTCATGTTCCTAAGTATTTACCCAACTGATTTTTTAAGCTGATTTAAAACATGTCCATATAAAACCTGCAGGCAGACGTTTACAACTGCTTTTTTTGTTATTACGAAACCTAGAAGCAACCAAGTTGTTCTTCAATAGGTTATGGATAAACAAACTGTTATATTCATAAATAGAATACTATTCTGTGATTAAAAAGAATGCATTATCAAGCCATGCGAAGTTATGGATGAATCTTTAATGTATGTTGCTAAGTGAAAAAAGTCAGTCTGAAAAGATTAGATATTATATGATTGCATTAATATGATATTTTGAAAAAGGCAAAACTATAGAGATGGTAAATAGATGTCATATAATACGGGAGTCCATGTGTTTACTTAAATGTAAATAGAAAACATGGCAATGAGTATTGATGGTGGCACAACATGATGATATAATTGGTTCCATTGAATAGTACAAGTGGAAAATGTGGAATTGGCAAATATCGTCCTATCTATATTTTTACAATGATAAAAAAAAAAAAGAGGTGCAATAAGAAATGTGAAAAAAATAACTAAGGTACTTTAAAAAAAACAATACTTCCCTGTCATATAGGGTTGATATGAGTCAGAAGCGACTTCACAGCACACAATAACAAAAACAGGACCCATATGCGTACGTCCTCCCTGTAAGGTAATTTTAAAGTTAAACATTATTGTGGGAATAGAACAATTTGAACTGGGGCAGTGCAACCACAAGGTTGCAGAAGCACTCTCAAATGACAAAGGTTATGGGGAAATTTTATAATAAAATATTTAGAAAATTACAGTGAATTTTTCTGAGGGGTGACATTTAAAACACTATTTCAGCAATTACAAGACAATCATAGGATATTCATTTTTCTTATCAGTTGTGTACATAAATCACAAGGTGGTCACAAGATGTTAGTTATGTAAAGTTTCTTATCTATGTTTAGCATTTATTTCCTTGGAAACATTCTGCTGAGCATAACAAAAAGATGAACTTCCTTATAATGTACATAGAAAATGCCTGAACAGGAATTATATATCTAGAGGAGAAGAAGAACAACAAAATACTTTCTTAACTGAACTAGCTGTCAGACATTTTGGTCATGCCAAGTGCCTCTGGTTAGATTTAAAATGCTCTTGTTCATTCCTTCCTCTTGATCAAGAATTTCTGGAGAAATTCCTTTATCACAGTCTTTGATCACTGTAAGAGTGCTGTATTCTGCATGGTCTTAGTTGGAAGTTTAAGGTGCTCATACATTGACCTTTTAAGACTCCAGTCATTACTTGACTGACAGAGACTGGAGAAACCCCATGAGTATGGCCCCCAAACACTCTTTTAGCTCAGTAATGAAGACACTCCTAAGGTTCACCCTTGAGCCAAAGATTAGACAGGGCCATGAAACAAAATGAGATTAAAGGGACACACCAGCCCAAGAGCAAGGACTAGAAGGCCAGAAGGGACAGGAAAGCTGGTAATAGGGAACCCAAGTTGGAGAAGGGAGAGAGTTGACAAGTCTTGGGGTTGGTAACTAATGTCACAAAACAATATGTGTACTAATTGTTTAATGAGAAGCTAGTTTGTCCTGTAAACCTTCATCTAAAGTACAATAATAAATAAAATAGAAAAAAAAAAACCTCCAGTCACTACAATATGTAGTAGCCAGGCAACATTCGTCATTTTAACCCTTTTCTTCAAAACGCTGTAGCTAAGTCACTTTCTTGCGATGTTTTCATGAGGATTGTTTAGAGATAAAGGTTGAATCTTCAGGAACAACTTGGCATTACAGAAGGTGGCTGGCACTAGGGCACATATTCAGAGATTGTAGAAAATTGAGTCTCTTCAAAATACATAACTCTTTGCAAAGGTAAATGTTTTGTAGTGTGGTTGCAAATGTTAGATAAGCATTTCATAGCACATTTGATTATGCATACAGTGGCTATTTTGTTAATTAAGATGACTATTCCTGTTTGTAACATGGAACACAACCAGGAACCAACACTTTCTGGTAACTAGTTAAAAAGGTCAAAAAAAGGAAGTAACACTTATGGGGATAATTGTGTGTCCCTGTGGCAGATTTCAGAGATATGCTATTCTACTTCTTTAGAGGTATTACTCTAAGAGCAGTATGAAGTGTTAGTACTAGTACAGACTCCTCCTAGTTGTGCTAATAAGAAACCTAAGGCAATTAACATAAAACTGCTTCAATTATTAAGCAGATTCCAAAAATTTCAACAACTTACATGGAGTCTTGTTCCATCAACTTTGGATTAGCTGTCTACCTCTGAAGTTGCCTGCTTCTGGCCACCAATGCATTTGAGTGTAACCTTCAGGTCTCTAGAAGGCTGGCAAGTCCAAAAAGACGATTTAATTTTCTTTAATTGAGACAAATGGATCCAAGCTTTAATTCCCTGTAATTTAATAACACACGAACTAGTAAGGAGGAGGAAATATGGCCTTTCCAATGAGGTTCTGATGAGTCTTTTAATTGATATCTTTTCCAGTATACATAGTCTCCTGGGACAATGTTACGTAGATTCTTGGATTCTAAATTTTGATCATGAAAAGCTTTTTTGATCTGTGAAAAATATGCTTTAGAGTATTAAAGATTTAGAATATTTTAACAATTCAGGTTAAATAATGTTAGAATTGATGCATTTGAATTATGGTGTCGGCAAAGAATGCTGACTATACCATGGACTGCCAGAAGAACGAACAAATCTGTCTGGGAAGAAGTATAGCCAGAATGCTCTTTTAGAAGCAAGGATGGTGAGTCTTTGTCTTTTATACTTTGGACGTGTTTTCAGGAGGGACCAGTCCCTGGGGAACGAAGGACATCATGCTTGGTAAATTAAAAGGTCAGGGAAAATGAGAAAGGCCCTCCGTGAGAAGAATTCACACAACGGCTGCAACAACAAGCTCAAAAATAGCAA
This sequence comes from Trichechus manatus latirostris, assembly GCF_000243295.1. Lineage (NCBI taxonomy): Eukaryota > Metazoa > Chordata > Mammalia > Sirenia > Trichechidae > Trichechus > Trichechus manatus. The sequence continues at coordinate 619,469 of NW_004444261.1, forward strand.
TGATTTTGAGGATGGCTCAAGACCAAGCAGTGTTTTGTTCTATTGTACATAGGGTCTGTATGATTTGGAACTGACTTGATAGCACCTAACAACAACAAAAACAAGAAATTATAATTAACAGATCTTTTTCAGGCATTTGCATTATTTTATTGTGAGTGTTTCTACAAGGAGGCTTCAGGGATTCCTTCAGGGAGAAAAGGGGAGTTCTGTCAACCCTGCTGACTAAACAAAAATCTAATCAACATAGCGAGTACAGAAGATTGATTTTTTTTTAAATAAGCTTTACCACAAAAATATAAAAAGGAAAAGAAAGGAAGGGAAGGAGCAAAAAAAAAAAATAATAATAAAGTAAATGAAGATAAAGAAAGGAAAAGTTTCACTGCCTTCCTGCTGCCATATTTTATGGTTCTATTGCAACGTTTAAGCTCTAGAGTTCCTTGGACACAGGACAAGATATGGTAGAAAGAAGCAAGGTATCTTCAGATTAAAAATTTGTTTTTATTTAATATTGATAAGTTATTTAAGTTCTGAAATTCCGTTTTCTAATTTTTTCAATAAAAATAACAAATCCCATAAGGATTTATAGTTAAAAAAAAAAAAGAAAGAAACTTAAAACAAAAACACTGAGCCAAGAAACTATTTGTTCTGTAAGCCTTCACCTGAAGTACAATTAAAAAAAAAAAAAAAAACAACAATAAAAACAAACAAATTAAAAAAAAAAACAACACTGAGCTAAAATGGGCACACTTTAGATATTCAATAAAAGTCCAACACCAACTTCATCAAAAGAGTGCTAGACCTACATTATATTCTCATGCTTAGATTCATGACTCTTCCGATTCACTATAGTACAATCTTAAATAATTTAACTTTGCTTCACTCAGGTTTGTCATTTATCAGATTTGAATAACCCTACCAAATCTGTCACCTTGTTATTTTGAAGTTACTTCAAATGACCCTCAAATAATGTTTTTGAATATACTCTATTTATTATAATGTGCTATATAATGTGAGACATTATTATAATAAATCCACCGTTTCATCTATATTCATGAACTTATTATGCTCTCATATCTTTTTGGCCATAAGCCTGCTTTACTTTCCAAATAAGTTATAGCTCAAAATTAATAATTTAATCACGGACTTTGTGGCTATTCCAAATCTTAATTTTATAAAAATTGAACTCTTTCCAACCACTAATATTCTTTAATAGACATGTGTTTACTTAAATGTGAATGGAAAACATGGCAATGAATATTGATGATGGTGGCACAATATGATGATGTGATTGGTTCCATTGAATTGTGCAAGTGGAGAAGGTGGAATTGGCAAATGTTGTGCTATCTATATTTTTACAATGATAAAAAAATAGAGGTACAATAAAAAATGTGAAAAAAATAACTAAGGTACTTAAAAAAACTCAATACCTTCCTGTCATAGAGGGTTGATATGAGTCAGAATTGACTTCATAGCACACAACAACAAAAACAGGACCCATATGCAGAACTTTTACATTGATAGGTCTGAGTGAGGTTCAGGTAGAGTTGTTTTTGCTGTTGTTGCTGCTACTGTTGTTGTTTAGTTCCCAGATGCCTCTATTAAGCAAGTAGGATTGGGATCGCTGGTCTATGGTATGTGCTCTCCTATATATGAGTATAGACTCATTTTTATTAATATATCTTGAATTTATTGGGAATGATTTTACCAACCACACTCACAAGAACCATATATATTGACCAAAATGTCAAATTATTACATTTTGACAGCAAATGTATATGTGAATTAGATCAGCTTTACTTCATTTACAGGCATTTTGGTCAATCCCTTTCATTTTTCTCTCACTATCACAATTGTAACTTAGCTACTTGTTCCCAATCTCAGGTAATTATCAGTTTTTTGATATTTCCATTTATGTAAGTTAAACAACTATACCTAATTGAATGTATTGTTAGTGCAAAATAATCTTCAGTTGTTCATTGGGGTTTTCTTGTGAACAATGTTGGAAGCCAGGGTCTAATTTATTTTAACTACTTTTCAAACTTTTCTTGGAAGAAAAGAAAACAAGATGGTAGGAGTTTTTATTGCTGGGTCCCCCTGAACCATTGAAAACTGTCGTGTTTAAGCATCGGGAGTCATAAAGTGGTTAGAGCATCAGAGTAAAAGAGTACTGGGATATGTTATCCAAGTCGTGAGACCCTTTGTGTCTTCACTTAAATATCACCTTCTCAATCAGGCTTACTGTGATCATTTTAGTGAAAACTGGAAGCCCCATCCCCCAATTCTCACTCTCCCTGCCATATTTTTAATAAGAGCACATACTTTTCTTCTTGTAACAAACATAATTAAAAACTTAAAATGTACTTTCTGTTTCAGTTCTTCTTTATTGTAACAAAGCACCTCAAAACACAGTGATTTAACACAGCAACAACTGCTTATAATCTCTTACTATCTCACGTGTTGACAAAGGGACACTTCTGCTCTAAGTTGTGTTTGTTGGAGTTGCAGTCATCTGGAAGCTCAGCTAGTCTGGAATGTGTAAGATGAATCCCTTACATGGCTGGCAGTTGTCATTGGCTCTCAGACAGGAGCTCAAACAGGGCTTTCTACTAGAGTGTCTTGTTAATCTTCCAGATGATTTCTTCTTTCTGGGGAGGCTTTACCCCAGCGTGGTGGCTGAGTTTCAAGAGGGTTTATTCCTAACAGCAAGGATGGAAGCTGAAGATCTCTTAAGGTCTAGAAACAGAAGCTGCACAATGTCATTTCCCCTGAATTCTCTTAGTCAAAACAAAGCATTTGGCCTTCCCAAGATTCAAAGGGCAGGAAGTAGGCTCTACCTCTCTGTGGGACAAGTGGCAGAGAATTTGCAGGAATATTTAATCCACTGCACCTACTTATTTTGTAATGTTTCAATTTTACTAGAATGTAAGCTCCAAGAAAGAAAGTAATGTGTTCTGTTTCATTTACAGATATATCTGTTTTTATCTTTTATTTACTTTTGTCTTAAGTTAGCAACAGTACATGAGATACTTAGTTAATATTTGTTAAACTGATTTTTTAATACAAGTAACTAATATATTAGTATTGAGATTATTTCATTTCCAGAGTTTTATCATGACAACTCAATCTAGTATCTAAATACTCAAAACTAGTTGTTGTTGAGTCTATCACAACTCACAGCAACCCCATGTGTGTCAGAGTAGAACTGTGCTCCATAGGGTTTTCAAAGGTTGATTTTTTGGAAGTAGATTGTGAGGCTTTTCTTCTCAGTGGATTCAAATCTCCAAACCTGCAGTTAGTAGCCAAGCTTATTAACTGTTTGTATCACCCACAAAATTAAATTTGTGTAATATAACATACAGACAATAAAATCTACATATGTAAGAGTCTGAGATATTTCAGAAAGCAGCACACTAAAGTTTTGTCTTTGCATTATCAATTAAAATAGGTGTGCTAAGCAAGTTAATTGCATAAACAAGACTGAGGAGACAGTGTTTAACTAAATCAATAAACAAAACAACCCCTGAGACTATAAAAAGTTTTGGAGCCTTTCAGGATGTTGTTAATATGCAAATGTATAATAAAACTAAGTATATTTTGGCTAAAATGTGTACATACAAATTTAGAAAGTTTTTAGAACTTGTTCTTTTCAAATATTAAAAATAATGATTACTACTTTTGATATTCATGAACTCTTCTATAAATTTCCCTGCAATTTGCATGTCACCCATAAAGAGATGGTTCTTTGAGTTGTGCAAGTTATGAAAGTCATCTTCTATAATTGTGCAATGTCTAACTTTTGATGTATGTGTTGGTAAATAACCCAGGTTTAAATAAACATTTGCTATTCATCATCTTAAGAAATAGGACCATTGATTTATAAATGTATTCAAAAAGCAGAGCTGCAAAAGGCATGAGTAATTTACAAAGGTATTTGTTCTCTCTTTATTGAATATCGTATGCCATATATACACACAATTCTTATGATAGCATCTTTCAATTTTCATGAGAATATAAACAAAGGCAGATAATAAAATATAATTGATATTATATGTATCATCACTACTGCTTACAATAAAATATGTTGTGTAGAAAAAAGCAAACTTATTTTTCGTTTAGTAAGTTCTAGCTAAGGGTAGTGCAAAACTCAGAACCTGTTCACATAGTCCCTAGTCTGCTTAAGACATGTTAGCATTTAAAACATAACCTCTGCTAGAATCCCTCTTCCGATGATAAATAAATAATCTAAGTGATTATCTAAACATATAGCTTATCAATTTGAGCTGTCTTGAGTTAAACCTTCAGGTGACATGTTTTGACATTCATTCCAATTATGTTGAAATTCAGATTTCAATGCCAAGTGTCCAAATTTTGCTCATACATTTGAGTCATTTAGACCAAATGAAATTTAGTCTGAGTAATCTTGAAAATATAATTTAGTTTCTATTTTATCATAGTTGCATAAATGCTTAAATCAGGGCTTATTCGATGAATGATTTTGTTGAAATTTTATAACAAAATAACATCATATAGATGATGATATTATAATCAAAAAGGATAACAAGCTCCCTCAGAAGGCTACTAATGTTCTAATATAAACTGTAAAGCATTACTTAAAGGATAAACTTTATATCCTTCATCCCCTTAGTCACATTATTCAAAATCATGCACCCTACTATACTAAAAATAAAAATTCTGCTGTTTATGACTTGTGCTATTCATATTTCATATGTTTTATATATATTCTCCAGTTTAATTGCTATAAAATTGTTTAGAGTTAATTTTGTTATTAACAAAAAATTAATAGTAATTATTAAAGCTTTTTAAAACTCTATTTACCCCTAAACTATTTCTACATCTTAATAGATACATGTACCAGCAGAGAATTACTAATCCATTATACCCAAAAATAAATTCACATGAAATAATTAATGAAAATGACAATAAGTAGAGGACCATTTTACTTTGTTTAAATTATTTTTTAAAACATAATATAAAATTTCATAGTATTTTCGCTTATACCAAAAAAAAAAATTCTGAGAAAGACAAAGATGTGAATTCAAACAATCAAAATCTTGTGAAATATAATATTTTCAGCTTGAGAACAGATAATATCTACAGGAATATTTTAATATTTGATTTGATTAAAAGCCAACTGCCTACACCTGTTCATTAACGGAATAGGAATTATTGAGGACACCAAAAAAATTTCTTAAACAACGTTTCCACTGAAGAAGCTTAAGATCTAAATTGTCTAAGAAAAAAAAAATGCCATTTTGAGATGCAGATAAAATGAAATCATATTCCAGAACGCAATCTCATTAAATTGAAAAACAAATCAATGTTTGTATTTCTGTACAACTTCAGTAATAGTTTGTGTAACTTCAGTAATTTTGTCTATTTCCATACATAATCACTGAGTACTTACAGAATAGGAGATAGTACTATTATATCATGCCAATTCCCTAATATGCACATGGGACACAAACAGACACAGTCCAGATCCTCCACCTCCATCATATTTCAGTTGATTCAATTATCAAGTATACAAGCAGCTAGAGTGCATTGACAGCCGACAAGAAGGATACCCAACACAGAGTAGATGAGAGGATTCCTAGAGGCTTCCTAGAGGAAAAATGCCTAAATTGAGGATTCAAGAATGAGATTTAACTAGATGAAGTTCCCAAAGAGGCAGGAATCATTGTATCTTCACGGAGTGGGAAGAGTAAAGGAAAGAGAAAAGAATCTTGGCGAAACAAGCATGTATTGGCCCATGAGTAACTTTGCAAGATGCTAAAAGGACTTGACGTACATAATCCAAAACCCAGTAGGATGCCATTAGATGTTTCGAAGCAAGAGACAAGAGATTGACCATTAGACTTCAATTTTTAGAAAATTTATTCCATGGTAGAAAAAAAGGTATCAAAAGATTTATTATTGGAGACTATTGCAGTATTCCAGGCCACAGATGATAGCGACATAAGGAGGAAGAGATACAGATTTATTTAAGAACTGTTAAATGCATAAAATTACTAGACTTGTTATTATACTCAAATATTCTATAACAAGTGAGTGTCTTCTGCACAGAGTACATATAGGGATGATTAAATTATTTATAGGAAATGAATCATATGACTATACAGTTTCAAGTACATTTTTTGTATGCAATCCTGCATTGTCTAACGTCAATGATATGTTCTGTGGAACCAGATGTTATGAGATTTGGACATTGTGCGAACACCGTATCATATACAGGCAGTCACCAGGTTACTAACATCTGACTTACAGACTACTCATACTTAAGAATGGACTGTCATAAAGCCTATTATATTGAAAATTTGAGCTAAATACATACAATATTCATAATAATGAATGCACTTGCTACTTTGTGATCCCCACAACAATATTTCTAGGTTTGGAGGTGTTTCTTGTTACATCCACTACCTCCTGTTCTCTGATCGGGATTTCTAAACTCTATTATAACCTTATGGGACCAAGGACATATATGCAGTCATTTGTTGCCTGAACGGACATTATGCGGCCCATGACTGTGTATATAAAGGCTAATTTTTTTTAATGTATTTTACCTTCTAGAAGAGCTTTACTTGAAATTGTAGTTAATCAACATTTCTACAGTGACTAAATGAAACAGAATCTGACAGAATGCAGAAATTATTGAACAATATCATTAACATCACATACAAGTAAAACTTTGCTGAAGGTCATTCAGAAGTGCTTGTAGCAGTACATCAACAGGGAACTACCAGAAATTCAAGCCAGATTCGGAAGAGGACGTGGAATGAAGGACGGCATTGCTGATATCAGATGAATCCTAGTTGAAAGCAGAGAATACAAGAAAGATGCTTACCTGTGTTTTATTGACTATGAAAAAACATTCAACTGTGTGGACAATAACAAATTATGGATAACACTGCAAAGAATATGAATTCCAGAACACTTAATTGTGCTCATGAGGAATCTGTACATAGACTGAGGCAGTCTTTTGAATAGAGCAAGGAGATACTTCATGATTTAAGGTCAGGAAAGGTGTATGTCAGGGTTGTAACCTTTCACCAAATTTATTCAATCCGTATGCTGAGCAAATAATCCAAGAAGGTGGACTATATGAAGAATGAGGTATCAGGATTGGAGGAAGACTTATTAGAAACCTGCAATATGCAGATGACACAACCTTGCTGCTGAAAGCAATGCGGAATTGAAGCACTTACTTAAGAAGATTAAAGACTACAGTATGGATTGCACCTCCACATAAAGAAAACAAAAATCCTCACAAGTGGACCAATAAGCAACATCATGATAAATGGAGAAAATATTGAAGTTGTCAAGGATTTCATTTCACTTGGATCCACAATCAATGCCCAAGGAAGCAGCAGCCAAGAAATCAAATGATGGGCAAATCTGCTACAAAAGACCTCTTTAAAGTGTTGAAAAGCAAAGATGACACTTTAAGGACTAAGGTGCCCCAGATCCAAGCCATGACGTTTTCAATCGCCTCATAGGCATACCAAAACGGAACAATAAATAAGGAAGACCGAAGACGAATTGGTATCTTCGAATTACGGTATTGGTGAAGAATATTGACTATACCATGGACTGCCAAAAGAACAAAAAAAAAAATCTGTCCTGAAAGAAGTACAGCCAGAATGCTCCATAGAAGCTAGAATGGCGAGACGTCATCTCATGCACTTTGGATATGTTATCAGGAGGGACCAGTCCCTGGAAAAAGACATCATGCTTGATAAGGTAGCAGGTCAGTGAAAAAGAAGACCCTCAAAGGGGTGGATTGACACAGTGGCTGCAACAGTGGGCTCAAGCATAACGATTGTGAGGATGGCACAGGACCGGGCAGTGTTTCGTTCTGTTGTTAAGTAGGGTTGTTACCAGTCGGAACCGACTCAATGGCACCTAACAACAACAACAGATGAAAAGTCTAAATAAAATTCTGGATTTATTATATCTAAATAAAAATATATCATAATTATGATAGGAGCTGTTATTTTCTGTTAATGAGCATGCTTTTCTTACTAAATGAGAACACCTCCTCAGCCTTAGAGAAACTACTGATAAAAATTAAGGATGAAAACTGCCAAAGCATATATTATTGATCCTGCATTTGAAAATACAATGAGTCAGAGGGGAAAACGAAAAGCTTTGAAATCTTAAAACATGGATTAACATATTGTTTCTCCTCCTCCTTTATGTGAGCCTTTATGGATTTAGTTCTCTTAAATGGTTAGTTTTAGTATCATGGGGGAAAAACTGAACTAAAAAAGTGTTTTGTTTTTTTTTTTAATGAAAGAATAGAAAGAGATGAGTCATTTTGCTTCTAAAGTCTGCAAGAATCCTATTTATCAATATACTATTTTAAACTTTGCAGTTTCCAAATCAGATTTCTGTGAAATGTTTTATTCACATAGCAAAAAGGGTGCACTTTCTTTCATCTCTTCCACCCTTTTGCGCATATACTTACTTATCTGACCTTTCTACAGATATAATAGTGGGAGTACAAAAAGAAACATATTTCTTTTCTCAAGGGGCTTCTTCTTTCAAGTAAAAAGTAGTTCCTAAGGGTAGGAGCATTTAAGTATTGAATTTTCCTTCCTTCCAGTCATTTGCCTACTTAGTATGCATTTTCTTTTCCTAAATAAAGTGGTTTTGCTGATACCTGACAAATTTAATTTCTCTTACTATTTTTATATTTGCTAATGCTACTGTTACATTTTTCCTAGGATTACAGAGAGTGTTCTTTTTTTTCCCCCCACTGAACCATCATATACATTCTTTCCCTTTGTCTGCGCTTAGGCTGAACAATAATGAGTCATGGTACTCCATCAATGGGTTTCAAGTAATGGAACAGTGCACAAGGATGTGAAGCATTTTGCCCTAATGGATCATTCTGCAATCATTGGAGAAAGTGTCTTTTGAAATAAAGCAAAATAGTGGAACTGTACTGACTTCATGAATAAGGGAATTGGAAGCAAGTCTATTCATCTGCATGAATATATTATACTTTCAATTTTATGGCCAAGAAGTAAAAGAGTGAATTTTTTTAACAGGTTCCCTGAGCACTCATTGACATTAGTCTCTTTATAATAAAGATAGGTGGAAAAATATTAAAAAGCAGAAAAGCTGAATATAAAAAGTAGAATAAGAGAGTTAACCAATTTATTTGAATAATAAGGTACTAGTGAAAGTGTATCATATTTACTTTGTTATTTAAAAGTTTTTTATGGTCATTTTCATTTCTGTTTACAACCTTATGCTTATATGAATTTTTCCTTCTAAATTTACCTTCCTTCCCTGAAGTAAATGTTCCAAAAAAGAAATTATTTATCATCAAATATCTTTAAGTGTCTGAATATGTCAATGAATATGTGCTTTGTTTCTTCATACCTCTGTTTGAAAATATCTTTCTGTATTATCTATACACAATACTGATATATAGAAAGATAATTTAAGGGAAATTAGATCATTTTGTGCTCAGTTTGTATTTGTTAGAGATGGAATTTTTCTATAGACTATTACTTCTTAGTGTATGAAAGAGCAAGAGAATTTCTATTTCATTGAGCCAGCAAGTTTAACATGCCATTTCATATGCATATTGGGGCAATGCATAGAAAAATGTATGAAGAAATAATGTGTGCCAGTCTAATTACCCTGAGATATGCAACACATAGAAAAAATGGTGTGGGGAAATCTGAGGCATTAGCTAGAGAAGCCTGAATTTGAATTTTGGTTCTGCCACTCCCTGGCTGTGTAAGTCCCTTGAGCTCTCTGGAAAGTAAGGTTATTTTCTTAGTTGTTAAAATGAGGGAAATGATATATGGGACAGATTCTAGAATTAAATTAACACTTTTAATTGAAATGTCTAACTTGGTTTCTGGCACTAAAATGTTAGTTCATCTCTTTCTTGATTGAGAAAATTATTATAAATTACCTATGAATCCCCCAGAAAAAGAATAACTTTTCTCAGTCCTTTGATCTACTAGATAATTAAATCATACACAAGTGGTCAATTATAATTTTAATCCCTCAGATTGACAATTAATATTTTTTCTGAAGATATATATTGGCTACAGAGTAACATTTTCTTCAAAAATTTTCTTTTTAGCCCTAAGATATATTTTAATTATTTTACAAAATACTGAAAACTCAGGCATGATACAGCCCAAGAGAGATGCTGTAAAAATTGTGATAAATTCTCATGTATAATATAAATAAATGAATGAATAAACAATAAAATAAATACAACATTCTCATTTTTCCTATAACTAAGTTCCTATGATGTTTATAAAATATTAAATTGTATTTTCTAAAAGATAAACAGACACCACTTGTCCTGTCATTCAAGACTATTTATCACCTGTATCAATCTACTTTTATTATTTCATTACTTGAAGTTCCAGTCCTAATACTTATTCTCTAGTGTGACACAGCTACAACTAATTGACACACCTTGTGGATTTTTGCTTATGTTTGCCTAGACCCCTGTGGAACTTTGTGCACATGCTCTCTCTGTCTGAGACTGTGTCAATCTTAAAACAAAGCCCCAAATTCTTTGACACTTCTCCCATTGACAAATGAAGCTTATGCCCTTTCCTATGGTATTCAGTCAGACTCGTGACTGCTTCAACCAAAAGAGTTCAGCTGAAGTGATTCTATGTGATTTTCAAGTTTGGTTAGGAAAAGTCAAGTCATACAACCTCCTCTTCTTCCTCTTGAAACTTTTTTTTTTAAAGCAAAAAGAAAGTTTTATTCGGCATATATTCAAAAAGGCAAAAGTGGGAAAGCGACAACCATGCTGCCAGAGCCATGTCTGCCCTGAGTCCAAGGAGATATCACAGAACAGAAAAAAGTGGGAAAACGGACAAGCATGCTGCCTCAGCCATGTCTATTCAAGCCCAAAGAATAGTACAGAATAGGCAAGAATTGGAAAATGGACAAGCATGCTGCCACAGCCATGTCTGCCTGAGTCCAAAGAATATTACAGAACAGGCAAGAATTGGAAAATGGACAAGCATGCTGCCACAGCCATGTCTGCCTGAGTCCTCCTCTTGAAACTTTTGCTTTTGGCAAGTTCTCCATTGAGATGCTTCTTCTCAGAACTGGCACACCTAGTTGTTCAAAGTCCAAGACACATGGAGAAGCCATGTGTGAGTCCTCTGGTTGACAATTGCAGGGCGGCACAACTTTTAAGCCATCCCATTCTAGGCACCAGACATGTGAGTGAAGAAAACTCCAGATACCAAGCATGATACTAGTGCTTCTTCAGGTACTGGTCCCTGCTGATAACGTATCCAAAGTGTGTGAGACATAGTCTCACCATCCTTGCTTCTAAAGAGCATTCTGGCTGTACTTCTTCCAAGATAGATTTGTTCATTCTTCTAGCAGTCCATTGTATATTCCATATTCTTCACCAACACCATAATTCAAATGTTTCAATTCTTCTTTGGTCTTCCTTATTTATTTTCCAGCTTTGGCATGCATATGAAGTGATTGAAAATATCATGGCTTGGGTCAGGAGCACCTTAGTCCTCAAAATGACGTCTGCTTTCTAACACTTTAAAGAGGTCTTTTGCAGCAGATTTGCCCAATACAATATATCATTTGATTTCTTGACTGCTGCTTCCATGGACATTGTTAGCGAATCCAAATAAATGAAATTCTGAACAACTTCAGTATATTCTCTGTATATCATGATGTTGCTTATTGATCCATTGTGAGGATTTTTGTTTTCTTTATGTTGAGATGTAGTCCATAATGAAAGCTGTGGTCTCTGATCTTCATCAGTGTTTCCATTCCTCTTCACTTTCAGCAAGCAAGGTTGTGTCCTCTGCATATTGCAGTTGCTAAGTCTTCCTCCAATCCCTACACTGCATTCTTCTTCATATAGTCCAGCTTCTCGAATTATTTGCTCAGCATGCTCGGATTGAATAAGCATGGTGAAATCAGGGCTGGATTAATGCAGGTGAGGACCTTAAGCACTGATAACCTGTGGTACCCCCTCCTCTGCTTACTCACGCATTCAAATGGGATATGTGAGTTATATATGTATACATGTATACATATATACGTGTGTGTGTGTTTTAGCCATCCATGATGTAACTTCTTTTTGAATGTAACTATAATAATAGTGATTGAACACAAAAATGGCATATGCTATTTTAGCAGAATGAGATGAATTATAAAATTTTTTGTGGATGTAGGGTACTAAGATTTTTACTATACACCTACTTCTTACTTATGAACTATCTCGTTATCAGACATTTCACATTTACACAATAGTAAAAAATCTACTATCCAGCTATTTTGCACCTTACACAATGTATGTCTGACGATAACTAACACTGAGGTGTTAGGTGAGAGTAACACTGGCTGTGATGATTAAGTTTATGTGTCAACTTGGCTGGATCATGATTCTCAGTGATTTGGCAGTTATGTAATGATGCAATTTGACGGTTCTATAATGATGTAATTTGGCGGTGATGTAATAGTGTAATTTGACAGTTATGTAAATGATCCATTTTATGATCTGATCTGGTCATCTTCCATTTTCACATAATGGCTGATTTTCATATATGGACCTGATCTTTGGAACTTAACCGTGTCAATAAGATAGGAATGGGTGTATACCACATTTCCTACAGAAACATTATGCCACATATTCTATAACCAAAAAAAAAAAAAAAATAAGTCAGTGAACTTAGTTGTTTCAACACTCTGCAAAATTCTTGTGATCTCTCACAACAAAAAATTAACTTTCATTAATTGTGCTTCAAATGGCTCATACTTCAGTTTTGATGCTTGTTTCATAATAAATGCTACAATTATAAATGAACAAACAAAAAGATGTCATAAAAGAAAATTTAAAGATAAGAAAACAAATTTACAACAGATTACTATAATTTATTTTTAGATAGATCTTTCATCTCTAACATGTTATAACTAAAAACACTTCTTTCTATTCTTTGCTCTTACAAATTCTGCAATGATTTTATCACTATTAAGCTGCCGAACAATATCTACTTCCATACATAATAAGGATAATAAATTGAGTCTTTCTTGAATCATTGTTGTACACTGAGGGTTTTGTGGTCTCTGTACGGACAAAAACGAGTGTTCTGTTGTGCAGTTTGTGATCATTATAGTTAAGAATATGTGCAAAGCCATTTCAACATTGGGAAAGACACACTGTATTCTGTCTGCTATTATGGAATCATACATGCCCACATGAGTAAAATTTGTCTTTCCTAACTGTAAACTTAATTCTCATGTAAGAATGAAATTTTCACACTTCTCCAAAATACTTTGTATTTAAGTCATTGAGATAAGCCTGCACTAATTTCTTGGATGCCCCCACGCAATCTTCATCAGGTATATCCACATTGTTTAAGAAGGAAAATCTATTTGAAAGAACTTCATACACTTTTGCCCTTCTTTTCATGCAAGATTCAAGTGTGTCAATGATGGTGTAGAATGTGGTTTTGCAGAATTGATCTTTGGCACTCAATACTTCTGGAGCACTTCTGTAATTTATTTGTTTCTTTCTAATGCTTCTGCAATGGTGAACTGTTTGATAATCAGTATTTGGCAGTATTTTCTTTTGTTTTCAAAATTTGCAAAATCTCTTAAATTATGTAAATACTCTGTTAATGACTGATAAAGATCTGTGCATGTCTTTAAATTTAGTTCTGAATCTTGGAAAGCTTGACTCATCTGATGAAATTGCTGCAATATAATATTCCACGTAAACAACATAAATATCTACTCTAGTGTTTGCATTTCGTTGGAGGTTTTTTTCAGCTTCTCTTTTGGTGTCTCCTTTTTGTGGCTGATCTTCAGCAATATTTTCTAAGGCATTTAGAATCTGAATGCATGATTCTAAGCTTGCACTTGTCGCTACAGCATGCACTTCCCAAGGTATATTAGAAAGGTATTTTAGTACTTAGTCATTGCCTAAATATGTTTTAAGAACCACCCATCAGTGAGTAGAGGCAGCAAAAACTGAGACGGTAGGAAAAAAAAACTCAACTGCTTCCAGGCAACAATCTATTGCACTAAGTCCTACAATATTAAGTGAATGCACAGGCCATGGTATGAAAATGGCATATTTATTATGTTCTAAAATTTCTGTTGAATGCTTTTATAACACCCTGACATATGGCAGAATTGTCATAGAACTGGCCTCTGCACTTAGAAAATCAATTTTTCAAACTTTGCATAAATAGTGAAATACTTGTTTTTCAATTTCTTCACCAGTATGACTTTTTAAGTGAGTAAATGTGATAAATCCCTCAACAGGTTTTCCATCTGTTGGAGATATGTATTTTAAAGCAATTCTTAGCTGATCTATATGAGAAACATCAGGAGTGGAATCTACAGAAAAACCAAAATATCAAGCTATACTTATTTTACCGAAAAATAGTTGATCAAATTTTCTCACTTATTAAGTTTATTAATTCTTAACACATTGTTTTAAACATATACGATGGGTTGTCATTTTCCTGTTACTGTATTTTGAGATGTGCCCTGCTAAAAATGGATCAAACTGAGCAACAAGTTCAAGTAAACACCCAAAATTTCCATTTTGTGGGGATCCAAACACTTTATTTCTTCCTCGATAAGACAGTCCGTGTTCAGTGGTTGTTATAATGACAGCAACGTGTTGCAAAACAGCTTTCCAATAATGACGTTCTTCATTAATTTGTGTTTCCAGTTCATGAGTTAAGCCCAAATCATGTTTTCAGTTTAAAAAGGACAACGAACTATCTCTGTGAATTGAACTGTTTTCATGTTTATCAATCATATTCAAGTTGCATCAATCACTAAATGTATCCATGGATAATCTAGAGTTAAATGATTTAGGACTGAATAGTTTGCAAACAAAACAATGCAGAGAGGCAACTGATGGAGTAACCACTCTCTCATAATTTTCACCATTAGCTTTGCACCCTAAAAGTATATTCTGGCTACAGAATCTTGTTTGTTTATCATCCAGAAATTTTTGAAACAAATTTTCAAATGGTCCTCAGTGATGTTGACAATCACTTGGCCCTCTTTCAATCCAATAATTTATATCATTAGCAGAAAAATTATTCCACAAAGTAGAATCTGTATTTTGTTATTTATGGGGTCTGCATTTCATTTTACCTGGATATAAAATTAGGTCACTTTTTAAATCTGGTTCTATAGTAGCAAATTAATTTGAATATTTGAAAATAAATAAAATTTATATAATAAGTAAATTTATAACACAAAACTTACATTCAAATTTGGATGCTAACATAAAAATTTATATTTGAAAATGGGCAAGTAAAAAAATTGATTTGGAACATGTAATTTTGTTCTTCAGGTCTGAGATAGTCAAACAGTACTTACAAGGCAGTCAGAAATAATTTCATTTGTTTGACGTACAGTGTTGGTAGCCCCTTCTCAGATCTCCACAAGTGTTATTCGTCCTGAAATAATACTTAAAAACTTGTGAGCTCACTTTTTGTTCTTTAATGCTGGTCTTCACAGTTCATTGGACTACACCGGTATCTGATGGGGCTGAGAGCGATCGCAAAGAGCCTGATACAAATACAAGGGTATGCTCAATCTGAAGACAGGTTTTGGTTCACTTTGTGCAGGATAGGACCAGATACATTACGAGTAACATGATTACAGTGTCACTGGCACAATCTTATGTGGTCAATGAGAGAGAACTGAATGTGAGGTTATATCTTATCGGTCCAAAGTGAAAAGGAAAACATAATCGTTATCATATACTAAATTTATAAAATATACATTTTATTTCTTTGTGGAATTATTCAGCTCCCATTTTTGGAGATACTTAAATAGTTGATGTAACAATAGCACCACTGTTCGACCAGTAAGTTTGCTTTGCGAGTCATAACAATATCAATTTCTTAAAATAAAATCAATTTGAAGGGAAATGAAAAATAAAATACATTTATATGATTTTTATTATCTAAATATTCATTTAATTTATTTCCTAGAGGAATTGTTCAATTTACTTACCTGGAGATACAAAAATATTCTGATAAACTATAAATGTAATGTTCTAATAAATGTCCTGTGTTGCTTTCTTGGAAGACAAATTTAGAAACACACTCATTGTTGCAAGAAAGAAATATATATTGCATAATAAATAAATATAGAATTTTGTGTCCTCTTAACGTGCCTAATTCCCCATTTATTAGCATATATAGAGTAGTATCAAGCATTGTGTTCCACAGAACAGACAATAAAAAAGAAACTCGCTTGATATATAAATTAAATCTTTTTGTATTAGATAAATATTCTTATTTCCAGTATTTTTTGGATGTGTGCTATGTTAGTATTATAATAAATTATTACCCATGTTAGTATTGTATTAAATGTATGATAGATTGCATCTGCATATATGCCACACATATTTTAAAGTTAAAGTTATAAATATTATTGCTTACAAAACTTAGGACGTATCTCTGTATGTAAATGCTATATAGTTAAGTAACTTGATTGAATTCATTACAACGGTTGACTTATTTGACTTCCCTAGATTTTGCGCATCATCTGGGACTCTAGTTCCCAGTAGTTGTTTACCAGGATGTGTGCAAGAGCATACACTTGCATTTGTATCATGCAAAGAGACTGGCTGGCATTCCTGGTTGTATTTTCTGGATTGGCAGAACATGGATGTATAAGACGGTTCTCTCAAAATGGACTAGAGACCTGTTATCTATAAATTTAATCCATTCTTGCCCAGTAATTGCTCACATTGTATTCAGTTGCATATCAGATGAATGCCACAAAAGTTAGGCTCAAAATCTCACCCAACTCCTTGCTTATTAGAAAGAAATAGAATACCCCCAAGAGACCCACCAAGACAAAGAGTTTCAATTACATGGAAATGGACTGTAGGAGACAGATGTAATTGAAGGTGTTGAAGTGGTAGGGGCCTCACAGCTTAAATGACCTTGAGCATGGATGCCCTCATGATCTTGCATATACTTTATTTCTGGCCAGCACGTTCTCACATGTTGGAGCTGATATTAATTTTATTTAGTGCCCTAACAGTTCCTTTCCACTGCTGCACTCCCTTTTCCGTGTGTCCTGTCTGCTTGGCATCTATGAGTCTTTGCTTTGGAAAACTAGTACATCTATTTTGTTGATGCTGTAAACACTTGCTTAACTTGCTTGTTGGGTAATCTGTCCCTGGGTGAAAGAGTACAACCCTGACACACAACTTTCCAGATTTTAAATCATGCAATATCACCTTGTTCTGTTCAAAGGGCTGCCTTTTGCACAGTCAATAAAACGCAGGTAAACATTTTTCTGGCATTTTCTGCTTTCAGCCAAGATCTATTTGATACCAGCAGTGATGTCCCTCATTCCACATCCTCTTCTGAATCCACCTTGAATTTTTGGCAGTTCTATTTTGATGTACTGCTACAACCATTTTTTAAAATATTTTCAGAATAATTTGACTTGCATGTGATATTAATGATGTTATTTGGTAACTCCCACAATCTGTTGGATCACCTTTCTTTGGAATGGGCACGTATATGGATCTCTCCCAGTCAGTTGGCCAGGTAGCTGTCTTCTAAATTTCTTAGCAGAGATGAGTGAGTGACTGTAGTGTTGCATCTGTTTGTTGAAACATCTGAATTGGTATTCCGTCCATTCCTGAAGCCTTGTTTTTCACCGATGACTTCAGTGCAGCTTGGACTTCTTCTTTCAGTTCCATTGGTTCTTGATCATATGCTACCTCCGGAAATGGTTGAACGTTGACCAATTCTTTTTGGTACAGTGACTCTTTGTATTCCTTCCACCATCTTTTGATGCCTCTTGCATCATTCAATTTTTGCCCATTGATTCCTTCAGTATTGCAATTCGAGGCCTGAATCTCTTCTTTTTCAGCGTGAGTAATGTCAAGCGTGTTCTTCTCTTTTGGTTTTCTAACTCCTGGTCTTTGCACATTTCATTATAATACTTTACTTTGTCTTCTTGAGCTGCCTTTTGAAATCTTTTGTTCAGTTCTTTTACTTTGTCATTTATTTCTTTTGCTTTAGCTACGCTACAGTCAAGAACAAGTTTTGGAGCCCCTTCTGACATCCATTTTGCTCTTTTTTTTCTTTTCTGTCTTTTTAATGACCTTTTATTTTCTTCATTTGTGATGTCCTTGATGTCATCCCACAGTGGTCATTAGTCATTAGTGTTCGATGCATCAAATCTATTCTTGAGATGTTATCTAGAACATAGATAATACAGAAGAATTAATTAAAGTCAGAGATAATTTTAAACATTGCTTCTTTTTCATGGCACATTATAGGGTTTAAAACTATATCTAGCTACCTTTTGAAAAGACAGCTGTTTAAAACATTTATTTCTGTGTTTCACAGCTAGTAAGTGGCAGAAATAGATCAATATTCCACAACTTTGAGCTCCAAATACATCCTTTTAATTTTACCAACTTATGTATAGAAAATATTTAGTGCTCAAATTATTTTGGTTACTATATTTACACCTGTAATTCAATGTTATTTTCTTTTTTTAACCAAAGTTTTGTAATTCAGAAAATGAATGATGACGGTTTATAAACTTTAACATCATTAATTCTTAGGAAAAAAGTGGTTAGAAAAAATTGCAATATACTATTAGTATTTAGAAAATACATACATCTTTTTTTTTCATAATATTCTGTTTTTGCCTCTAATACTTTGTTTTGATTTGTTAATTTCTTCCAAGTCTATTTGCACTCTGTAATTATCTTCCATTTTGTTCAGACAATTAATGAAAAAGGTATTCAGTGGCCCATTTAAATAAATCTCCTTTGAACTCATGTAACATTGTATGGGGTTGTTTTAAATAGGCCCTCCCCTTGAATCCAAATTGGAGTACAGATAAATTAAGCCTTTTTCATTTAGACTCTATTGATCTGATTCTACTATAATGTATTTTCATAAACACACATCTGTTGTTTATCATGAAAAACTAAAAGTGTATTATAATTAGAAATCTGCCAGTAATTTATTTGCTCCTTAACCACCTGCTTCAAACAAGATCATATTATCTTGTGATATAATATTCTTTTGTTATAAAAAATAAGTTCTATAAGAAGGAACATTATTCCAGGATATGAAAATTATCTTGGTTTTAGAGTGATACTTATTTTCAATAAGTGCTTTTGTATTATGTTGGTAGTTATCTAACAAGTACAGTGCATTGTTTTTCAACAATGTTCTATTCTATTGACAGTTAATTATACTGCAAAACAACCGCCTTGGCGAATCAGAAAGCTTATTATTCTCATTATTCACTAAAATTTCACAGTGTATCCTTTTGTCAAAAACAATGTTTTCTCAACTTTTCTTCAATGAAAAATCACCTTATTTATGCTTATGATTTTTAATTTTTATTAGTAGAATCTATTGTGAAGTTAAAATATCAAATGATAATGATTGTTTTTAATGGACTTGTGTCATAGATGTAATTGGAATTACCTGTTGAATTTAGATTATTTTTAAGACTTGTTAAGGCTAAATTATCAAATAGGTACACCAAGCATACACACACTTAGAATACTAATAATGCAGGGGAACAAAAATAATGGAAAAATATTATTTCAAAGGTAAGGAGAGTTTCAAAAATTTACGTAACTCATCATGGATCAGTAAAAATATATGGAGTATAAATTTCAACTGATACAAAATTTGTGTCATTTGCTAGATATTACTTGCCTGAACAGTTGAATTATGTAAATCTAGACAGAGATGTAAGAATATTTTTGGGATTGTCTTTAAAAAGTAGTTCAAAAATATTTGAGGAAAGAGACTGGGAAAAATCAAAGATTTAGAATTCAAGAATCCAAAAGATTAAGTGGAGAACTAAAAAATTAAATCTAGATTCTTTTCTATGTTGATCTGTAATTGTACATGTAGAGATGATTGTGGAGACCAGAAATCTTCATCAATGATTGATGAGATTATGGTAGTAATCAAATAAAAGTATAGCTAGGGGCCGGATTTTTCAGGTATGATTTCTAAGAATTATAAACTGAAAACTCTGAAACTAATAAATCAATAAAATTTGAGATATAACTGAAGATAAAAATTTAAAAGATGCCATCAAATCATGTATACACACAGGAATAAAAGTAAAAAGATTACTTAGAATTGAAGTCTAAATTCTGAGAACTAAAGGCAGTGTAATTTTGTATTTGTTCGTTTATTCATTCATTTAGCAAAGAACAATTGATTACTTTCTATGTGCCAGGCATACTCTAGACATGTTAGAATCTAAGAAAGAACACATGGACAAAAGCACATTCCCTTATTCTAGAGCTTACTTTTTTGTGGATAGAAGTTAGGAACCAGAGTTTCTGAGCACTGGATCCATTCAGAATAAGCCAAGATATAATGATGATTTTGTCAAGTTTTGAAGGTACCTTCTGTTTATAAAGGTGACCCAGAAATGCAATCTTAGCCTCACTTGGTATTCTAAGAGCAAGTTTAGGTCATTGTTGGGTATCAGTAAGCCTGTGACCAAAATGTGGTGTCTTTTTGTTATGGAGATTTTTCTGTTGGAATTGATCCAACTTCTATGTTCTTTAAATGACATGCAATTTGAAATACCCCATCACATAT
This sequence comes from Trichechus manatus latirostris, assembly GCF_000243295.1. NCBI lineage: Eukaryota > Metazoa > Chordata > Mammalia > Sirenia > Trichechidae > Trichechus > Trichechus manatus. Next base: position 640,117 of record NW_004444261.1, read on the forward strand.
ATGTATATCTGTGAATACCAATGTGTAATTCTTATGCTCAGAACCCTATGATACTGAGATTTTTTTTTCATATTTGAAGAGTTACCTTTACACTTAGGACAAACACAAATCTGTGACAAATGTTATTCTTGGCCCTAGAATGCAACACTTAAAAACAAAAATGCTCACCCTCATAGAGGTATTTTGGTTGTGGAGTTACAGAATAATCAAAGTATTAATGTATGTATACATATATATGTATACTTACATACATAAAATGCATGGCTATATAAATTTATATTTTATGTAAAATATAAATATACCTACATAAAATTATATTACTAAATTCATATAAATAAATTATACACATGTACATTATATATACATAAATATATATAATAACAAGTATTGCAGAGAGCAAATAAACGAGAAGGAATATATTCATGAGGCATATATTTCAAACTAAAGTAGCAGAAAAACTTGACTAGAGTGATTTAAAAAATATTTCCTTGTGCTGTGTATATATTTTCATATATATAATAAACAACATAAGGGGACCAGTTATGGATACTTCCTAGACATAACCAAGCACCTTGTGGGATTGGTTTACTGCGTTTGAAGGCTTGGGACCATAGTCTCACAGGCCAAGACACCAATTGGCCTAATGTAGTTCATAACGACAATGTTCTACACTCTAGTTTGGCGAGCAGTGTTTGGGGTCTTAAGAGCTGGGAAGCAGCCATCTAAGATACAACTATTGGTCTCTACCTGTCTGGAACAAAAGAGAATGAAGCAAACCAAAGACTCAAAGAAGAAACTAGTCCACAGGACTAATAGAACACATAAACTCAGCCTCATGTAAACTGAGACAAGAAGAACTAGATGATGCCCAGCTACCACTACCGCCCATTCTGACCACGAACACAATGGAAGGTCCCAGATAGAAAGTAAGAAAATGTAAAACAAAATTCAAATTCCTAAGAAAGGCCAGACGTACCAGACCGATAGAGACTAGCGGAACCCACAAGACTATCACCCTAAGATATCCTTTGAACTTGGAACTGAAGCCACTCCCAGAGGTCACCTTTCATCCAAATAATAGAAAGACTTATAAAATAAACAATATCACCCATGAGTACCGTGCGTGCTCCCTTAAATAATGAACTATGACCGAACGGTCAACATTTACCTTAAAATGAACATGAGAAGCTAAGGAGGGGCAGGGAAGGTAGATTAATGGAAACAGAAAAAACAGAATGGAAATAATGTGAATGTTGAAACATTGTGAAAAATATATCCAATATTATGCAACAATTTGCATGAAAATTGTTAAATGGGAACCTAATTTTCTGTGTAAACTTTCACTTAAAACACAATGAAATATTTTTTAAAAATATTTCCTCAAAATGAGCCTCATGGCAATTCTTTGCTTGCATTCATTTAACAGTTCAAAGATACCGGCTTGAATTGTTTTACAAGTCTCTTGATATTTCAATCATGGTGGCAAGATGTCTGCTGCACCTTCACAGATCAGGATCATATGCCTGGAGAAAGAAGGGCAACAAATGGCAATTGCATCCAAAAGCTAAGTGGTCCAAAAATGCCACAGACATAACTTTGGACAGAACAAGTTTAACTAGCTCCAGGTAGAAACAGGATATGATGACATTACCACTACTATAGCTACTGCTACCACTACAGCAGCTAATACTATTGCTGCTGTTGCTGCTGCTGCTGTTAATCACTATTACTACTAAAAACTGTAAAAGTGTGTATTGGCCACTTACTAAGTGTAGCATTTATTATAATAAAACAATTTAATCTAGATATTAATTTTAAAAGAATATATTTTAATACAATTTATTGACATTTAATTCACATAGGATCAAATCCATGAAAATTTATACATTGACTTTTTGACCAATGTATTAATCAGTGTAACCACCACCACAAATAATATGTAGAATATTTCCATTAAATAGAAAAATTCCCTCATGTCGAAAAGTTCCCTGCAACTTCTGTCATGGGAAGCCACTGATCTGCTATCTGTCATTGTAGATTAGCTTTGCCATTCCGACAATTTCATAAACATGGAATCACAGAATTTGTACTATTTCATTGTTGGCTTTGTTTTTTTCCTTTCAATATAATGGTGTTGAGATTCACGAATGTTGTTATGCTCCAAATAGCTTGTTCCTTTTAATTGCTGAGAAGTATGTCATTGTACAAATACATCACAATCTATTTTTCCATTTGCCTGTTGATGGCCATTAGGTCATTTTCAAATTTGGACATTCATCTAAAAAGCTGCGAAGAACATTTATATACATGTGTTTTTTGGAAACACATGTTCTTTTGGGTACTTACATAGGAATGAAATTTTTAGGCCATAGGGTAAGAAACTTTATAAACAACTGGCAAGATTTTTTTGAAAAATGTTTGCATTCTTTTACATACTCACCAGTAATAAATGAAAGTTATACTTGCTTCCCCTCAAAAACAACACTTGATATTTTATCCGTTTTTAATTTTAACTATTTTTGTGGGGAAGTAGTAGTATCTCAGTATGGTTTTTATTTGTATTTCCCTGATGACCAATGACTTTTTATTTGTATAATGCCATTCATATAGCTTCTTTTGTGAAATAACTGTACAAATCTTTTGCCCATTTCTGAATTCTTCATCAAGTAAGTTTTTTGTCAGATATTGATACATATAAAATATTTTCCCCCAGACTGTAACTTGATTTGCAAATTTTTTTTTTTTTTTGGTGTTCATCATATCTAGGAAGTTATTATTTTTTATTTATTGTGCTTTAGGTGAAAGTTTACAGCTCAAGTTAATTTCTCATACAAAAATGTATACACATATTGTTATGTGACCCTAGTTGCAATCCCTATAATGTGACAGCACACTCCCCTTTTCCACCCCGGGTTTCCTGTGTCTGTTCAACCAGCTCCTATCCCTTTCTGCCTTCTCATCCTGCCTCTGGACAGGAGCTACACACTTAGTCTCATGTATCTACTTGAACTAAATAGCACACTTTTCATGGGTGTTATTTTATGTTTTACACTCCAATCTAATCTTTATCTGAAGAGTTGCCTTAGGGAATGGTTTTAGTTCTGGGTTAACAGAGAGTCCAGGGACCATGTCTTTGGGGGTTCCTCTAGTCTCAGTCAGACCATTAACTCTGGTCTTTTTATTAGAATTTGAGTTCTGCACCACATTTTTTTTCCTGCTCGTTCAGGGACTCTCTGTTGTGTTCCCTGTCAGGGTGATCATTGGTGGTAACAAAGCAGGATCTAGTTCTTCTGGCCTCGGGCAGATGGAGTCTCTGGTTTATGTGGCTGTTTTGTCTCCTAGGTTAGTATTTTCCTTGTGTCTTTGGTGTTCTTCATTCTCCTTTGCTCCAGATGGGACAGGACAATTGATGCATCTTATATGGCCACTCGCAAGCTTTTAGGATCCCAAATTGCACTTACCAAAGTAAAATGCAGAACATTTTCTTAATAAATTTTGTTATACTAGTTGACCTAGATGTCCCCTGAGACCATGGTCCCCAGACCCCAACACTTGCTACTCTGTCCCTCAAAGTGTTTGGTTGTGTTCAGGAAACTTCCTAGCTTCTGGTTTAGTCCAGTTGTGCTGATTTCCCTTGTATTGTTTGTTGTCCTTCCCTTCACCTAAGATAATTCTTATCTGCTGTCTAGTTAGTGAATTCCTCTCTACCTCCTTCTCCACCCTCATAACCAACAAAGAAGATTTTCTTTTGCGTTTAAACATTTCTTGAGTTCTTATAATAGAGGTCTCATACAATATTTGTCTTTCTGCAACTGACTAATTTCACTCAGCATGCCTTCCAGATTCATCCATGTTGTGAGAGGTTTCATGGATTCCTCATTGTTCTTTATCGTTGCTTAGTATTCCATTTTGTGTATATACCATAATTTGTTTATCCATTTGTCTGTTGATGGACATCTAGGTTGTTTCCATTTTTTGCTATTGTGAACAGTGCTGCAATGAACATGGGTGTGCTGGGTATGCATATATCTATTCGTGTGACTGCTCTTATTTCTTTAGGATATAGTCCAAGGAATGGGATTGCTGTATGGTATGGTATTTCTATTTCTAGCTTTTTAAGGAAGCACCAAATTGATTTCCGAAGTGGTTGTACCTTTTACATTCCCACCAGCAGTGTATATCAGTGTCTCCATAACCTCTCCAACATTTATTATTTTGTGTTTTTGGATTAGTGTTAGCCTTTTTGGGATGAGATGGTATCACATTGTAGTTTTGATTAGCGTTTCTCTAATGGGTAATGATCATGAACTGTTCCTCATGTATCTGTTAGCCACCTGAATGTCTTCTTTGGTGAAGTG
>NW_004444261.1:644574-664540 GCF_000243295.1 Trichechus manatus latirostris
TTTATATTTAGGTCTTTGATCCATTTTGAGTTAGTTTTTGTGCATGGCCTGAGGTATGGGTCTTGTTTCATTTTTTTTGCAGATGGGTATCCAATTATGCTAGCACCATTTGTTAAAGAGACTATTTTTTCCACATTTAATGGACTTTGGGATTTGGCAAATATCAGCTGCTCACTAGTGGATGACTTTATGTCTGGATTCTCAATTCTGTTCCATTGGTCTATGTATCTGTTGTTGTAGTAGTACTAGGCTGTTTTGATTACCATGGCAGTAAAATAGATTCTAAAGTCAGGTAGTATGAGGCCTCCCACTTTGTTCTTCTTCTTCAGTAATGCTTTACTTATCCAGGACCTCTTCCCTTTCTCTATGAAGTTGGTGATTTTTTTTTCCATCTTATTAAAAAATTGCCATTGGAATTTGGATTGACATTGCATTGTATCTGTAGATCGCTTTGAATAGAATTGAAATTTTCACAATGTTGAATCTTCCTATCCACGAGCAAGGTATGTCTTTCCACTTATGCAGGTCTCTTTTGGTTTCTTGCAGTAGTGTCTTATAGTTTCTTTGTATAGGTCTTTTATGTCTCCGGTTATATTTATTCCTAAGTGTTTTATCTTCTTGGGAGCTATTATAAACGATATTGATTTGGTGATTTCCTCTCTGAAGTTCTCTTTGTTGGCATAGAGGAATCCAACTGATTTTTCAATGTTTACCTTATATTCTGATAGTTTGCTGAGATCTTCTATTAGTTCCAGTAGTTTTTTTGTGGATTCTTTGGGGTTTTCTGTGTATGAGATCATATTATCTGCAAATAGGGGTACTTTTACTTATTCCTTACCAATTTGGATGCCTTTTATTTCTTTTTCTTGCCTTATTGCTCTGGCTAGGACTTCCAGCACACTGTAGAATAAGAGTGGTGATAAAGGGCAGCCTTCTCTGATGTCCATTCTCAAGGGGAATACTTTCAGACTGTCTCCATTTAGGATGATGTTGGCTGTTGGCTTTGTATAAATGCCCTTGAGCATACTGAGGAATTTTCCTTTTATTCCTATTTTGCTGATAGTTTCTATGATGAATGGGTGTTAGACTTTGTCCAATACCTTTTCTGCATCAATTGATAAGATCATGTGGTTCTTACTTTTTGTTTTATTTATGTGATGGATTACATGGATTGTTTTTATAATGTTGAACCATCCCCACATACTTGGTATGAATCCCACTTGGTCATGGTAAATTATTTTTTGATATGTTGTTAAATTCTAATGGCTAGAATTTTGTTGAGGATTTTTGCATCTATGTTCATGAGAGATATTGCTCTGTGATTTTCTTTTTTTGTTGTGTTTACCTGGTTTTGGTATCAGGGTTATTCTGACTTCATAGAGTGAGTTTGGGACTATGCCATCCTTTTGTACGCTCTCAAATACCTTTAGTAGTAGTGGTGTTAACTGTTTTCTGAAAGTTTGGTAGAATTCTCCAGTAAAGCCATCAGGGCCAGGACTTTATTTTGTTGAGAGTTTTTAAATTAACTCTTAAATTTCTTCTCTTGTTATAGGTTTATTTATTTTTTTCTACCGTGGTTTGTGTTAGTTTGGATAGGTATTGTGTTTCTAAAAATTTGTCCATTTCCTCTAGGTTTTCAAATTTATTGGTGTACAATTTTTCATAGTATTCTGTTACGATCCTTTTAATTTCAGTTGGATGTGTTGTGATATCACCCATCTCATTTCTTATTTGAGTTATTTTCTTCCTCTCTTGTTTTTCTTTTGTCAGTTTGGCAAATGGTTTATTGATTTTATTGATCTTTTCAAAGAACCAGCTTTTGGTCTTGTTAACTCTTTCAATTGCATTTTTATTTCATTTATTTCTGCTCTAATTTTTATTATTTCCTTTCTTCTAGTACCCATGGGCTTCTTTTGCTACTCTCTATTTGTTCAAATTGTGGGATTAATGTTTTTATTTTGACCCTTTCTATTTTTTGAATATGTATATTTATTCTATAAATTGACCTCTGAGCACTGCTTTTGCTGTGTTCAAAGGTTCTGGTAGTATGTGTTTTCATTCTCATTTGATTCTGTGAATTTCTCTATTCCATCCTCGATTTCTTCTATAACCCAGTAGTTTTTGAACAAGGTGTTCTTCAGTTTCCATGCGTTTGATTTTTTTTTTTTTCCTTGCTTTTTCTGTTATTCATTTCTAGTATAAAAGTAGAAAAGCTTTATGGTCAGAAAAGATGCTTTGCAATATTTTGATGCTTTGAATTCTGTTAAGGCTTGCTTTGTGCCTAATAGGTGGTCTATTCTGGAGAATGTTCCATGTGCTTTGGAAAAGAAAGTATAATTGGCTGCTGTTGGTTGCAGTGTTCTTTATATGTCTATGAGATCATTTGGGTCTTCCGTGTCTTTATTGAGCTTCTTTCTGGATGTTCTGTCCTTCACTGAAAGTGGTGTGTTGAAGTCTCCTATTATTATACTGAGCTGTCTATCTCTCTTTTCAATGCTGTTAGAGTTTCTTTAATGTATTTTGGATCCCTGTCTTTGGGTGTGTAAATATTTATTATGGTTATGTCTTCCTGGTGTATTGAGCCTTTAATCATTATATAGTGTCCTTCCTTATCCTTTGTGGTGGATTTTACTTTAAAGTCTTTTTTTGTCAGAGATTAATATTACCACTCCTTCTCTTTTTTGATTGACGTTTGCTTGATATTTTTTTTTCCATCCTTTGAGTTTTAGTTTGTGTCTTTGAGTCAAAGATGTGTCTCTTGTAGGCATTATATAGACAGATTGTGTGTTTTTTTTTTTTTTTTTTTAATATGCTCTGCAACTCTCTGTCTCTTTATTGGTGCATTTAGTCCTTTTACATTCAGTGTAATTATTGATAGGTATGAGTTTATTGCTGTCATTTTGAGATCTTTTTTGTTTCTTATTGTTGACAGTTTCTTTGTTTCACTTAATTTTCTGTGCTGAGTTGTTTTTCTTTATGCATTTTCTTTTCATGTTTTTCATTGTTGTTGATTTTGTGTTTGCTGAGTCTTTAGGTTTTTCTTATTTTTTATTTTAATGTGTAGGATTGTTAGTTTCCTTTGTGGTCACCATAAGTTTACGTCTATTTTTCTCAGTTTAAACCAATCTTTTATTTCTTGATATCACCTTGACTTCTCCTCTTTATGAAAGTTCTATGACTACATTATTTAGTTCCTCTTTTTTGTTTTAATGTTGTTATCTTTTACATATTGATGCCTCTGTTTCCTTATTTTCAATGTTTTAGTTTTGGTTTATTTTTGTGACTTTCCTATTTGGGTTGATATCTTGTTGTTCTGTTCTGTGTTCTGGAGGACTCCCTTTAACATTTCTTATTATTTTAGTTTGGTTTTTACAAATTCCCTAAACGTCTGTTTTTCTGGAAGTGTCCTAATTTTGCCTTCATATTTGGGAGAGAGTTTTGCTGGATATATAATTCTTGGCTGGCAATTTTTTTTTCCTTCAAGGCTTTATATATGTCATCCCATTGTCTTCTTATATATGTCATCCCATTGCCTTCTTGCCTGCATGGTTTCTGCTGAGTAGTCAGAGCTTAGTCTTATTGACTCTCTTTTGTAGATGACTTTTTGTTTATCCCTAGCTGCTCTTAAAATTCTCTCTTTACCTTTGGTTTTGGTGAGTTTGATTATAATATGCCTTGGTGACTTTCTTTTGGGATCTACCCTGTGTGGCAATTGATGAGCTTCTTGGATAAATATCTTCTTGTCTTTCATGATATCAGGGAAGTTTTCTGCTAACAAATCTTCAATAATTCTCTCTATTTTCTGTCATCCCCCCCATTCTGGCACTTCAATCACTCATATGTTATTCCTCTTGATAAAGTCCCACAAAATTCTTAGGGTTTCTTCATTTTTTTTAAATTATTTTATCTGATTTTTCCTCAAATAAATTGGTGCCAAGTGCTTTATCTTAAATCTCACTAATTCTGCCTTTTGTTGACTCATTTCTGTTCCTATGACTTTCTATTGAGTTATCTACTCTGGAATTTTATTTTTAATCTTTTGGATTTCTATTTTCTGTCTTTCTCTGGATTCTTGTAGTCTGTTGAGTTTATCATTATACTGTTGTATAACCTTCTTAAGTTCCTCTGTTGCTTTTTCTGTGTGTTCCTTGGCTTGGTCTGTGTTTTGCCTGTACTCCTTCCTGATATCTTCAAGTGTTCTGTATACTAATCTTTTGAATTCTACCTCCAGTAATTCTAAGACCTTTTCTTCCTCTGGGAGGTTTTTTGGTTCTTTGTTTTGGTTGCTTGCTGAAACCATCATGGTCTGCCTCTTTGTGTGATTTGATATTGACTCTTGTCTCCAAGCCATCAATAAGCTATTATATTTATTTATTTTATGTTTGCTTACTGTGTCCTAGCTTCTTGTTTTGTTTTGTTTTGCTATGCCCAAATACGCTGGTCGTGTGAGCTACTTTGATTATTTGTGTCTTTGAAGCGCTCATATCCTGTCACCAGGTGGTTAGAGCTGCTACTAGGTATGCAAGCACAGGAGTCCATTGACTTTTCTTGTCTGGATTCAGCTCAGGTGTCCAGGTCATCAGCCACTGAGTGTGTGGTTCAGGCTCTCACCTACAGTCATAGATGGGCAGGGAGGGAGCAGGCACAGGTATCTGGCTGCGATAGTGGGTTATGTGCTGAGCAATATAGGGGGCTGACAGCTGCCCCTGAGTGCCTAGGTGGAAGGCATGTCCCTTTCCCTAGAGCAAGTAGGCAGGTGTATTTTGTGGTTGGACATTGGGCACACAGTGCTGTTGGCTATAAGGACTGGGAGGCACCAGTTATTCTCAGACCCCTGTCATGGATGGTTAGGAAGAGTGGGTGGAGCCACCAGTCTTCAGGCCCCTGATGTGGGTAGTTGAGGACCCTGCTTAATGGGTAGGGAGGTGTCAAATGCCACAAATCTGCCATTCCCCCTTAGCTGTTGCAGTTGAAAATAGGCTTCAGGTATGTACCCTGTTGTACTATGCTAATGAGGGCCTACACTGTTGAAATGGGCCCACACAGGTCTAGGCAGGAGTGAAAGGCATTCAAAGTCTGTGAACCCCTTATGTCTGTGCCTAGGCAAAGGGGCTGTGCCTGCCCTGAGGATCTGAATTAGGAGAGATGGCATATTATTTTTTCCTGCTTGTTAATTTGTTCCTTCTCCAAAGCTAGAAGGATGGCTCCGGGTGAGTGACGTGTCCCACGTATGGCCCAGGGGCCATGGCAATCACTGAAGCTGAAGCAGGACTGGAGCAGAGTGGGGAGAGGGCAGGTAAATGGGAGAGACGTACTTCCCAGAGGGGAAAGGATTTTTTTGATCCCACATGGTAAGCTAGATGCTTGTGTAGACTCTCCATTGCTTGGTTTCTCCCAGTGTAGAAAACACATCCTGAGTGCTACTGCTTGCATCAGCTTTGCATGCTGGCTGATCCAGCCTGCAGGGTGCCAGCCAGGTTAAGTCTGGCAAATCATCGCTGTTTCTGAACTGTGTCTCCCACTCCCTGCTACTCAGTCCAACTTCTCAACTTGGTCTTTAATGTTCAGGGTTCCTAGATTGTCTTATATAATTGATTCATTTGCTTTTTGGGGTCTTTGTTGTAAGAAGGACCACAGGAAGTGTCTGACTACTCCACCATCTCGGCCCTGCCTCCTCTGATTTGCAATATTTTTGAAGAAGTCTTTTAAAATTTTGAAAGCAGAGTGGTTAGATGAAATTTAATTATATTTTGTTTTTCTTTTATAGTTTATACTTTCTTTGACCCATCTAAGAACATTTTCCTAACCCAAGATCACATAGATATTTTTCTCTGCTTCTTTTTTCTTCTATATTTCCTTACAGAATTTTTATAGGTTAGCTTTTATATTTAGAGCTATTACTCATTTTAAAGAGACCTTGTGTACAGTGGTTAAGCACTCAGTTGCTAACTGAAAGGTCGGTGGTTCTAACTTTAAAATGGTTCTAAATTTAAAAATGTATAGAAATAAAAGTATATAGAAATGGAATTGATTTTTTATTTTGACCTTATATCTTATGTGCTTGTTACATAAAATCATTATACCTGGTAACTCTCTTGTAGCTTCTATGCCATTTTCTATGTAAAGTAAGTTTATTTTCTCCCTTTATAATCTGTATTACCTTTTCTTTCCTTATTGCATTGGCTAGGACCTGTAGTACAATATTGGATAGAAATGTTGGGAGTGGATATTCTCATGTTGTTCCTGACTTTATGTGTAAAGGTATTCAGTCTTTCATCATTAATTCGTATAGTAACTGTATGTTTTCATTAAAACTCTCTAGAAGATTTAGACATTTACTTCTATTTATAGCTGGATTAATTTTTTTTTTAATTATGAATGTGTGCTGTATTTTGCTAAAATATTTTCTTGATCAATTGAGATGATTATACATATTTTTTCATGAGTCTCTTAATATGGTGAATTATATTAATTGATTTCAAATCCTAAACCAATCTTGCATTCCTGAAATAAACTTTCCAGTTATCTATTACTGAATAACAAACCATACAAACTTAGTGGCATAAAACAGCAACCATTTCATTCTGCTCATTATTCTCTGGCTAAGGAATAAAAACAGGACACAGTGAGGATGTCCTCTTTCTTTATAACATGATGCCTCAGCTGGGAATACTTAAATGCCTAGGCTAAAGCAAAAGGCTAGATGCTAGAATCATCAGAAGATTCCTTCACTCACATTCCTCACGTTTCTCAATAGAGTGTCTCAAGGGTTGGCCTCCACCAAGAGTATCAACGGAAAAAACCTGTAATCTTTCTGTTTGGCATAAACTATTCACAGCACAGTAGCTTGTTCTAAATACAAGTATCCCAAAGAAATTTAATGTGCTAAGAACATACAGTGGAGCTGGATGTCCTTTAATGATCCTAGCTCTAACATATAATTTCATTTCTGCTATATTCTGTTGGTCAAAGAAGAAACATGTTGTGTCAAGATTCAAGGAAGAAGTATTAAAACATCTGTGGTCTTTTTTAAAAAAGGGACAGTTGTGATGTATTTTTTTATATTTGATTTACTTACACGTTTTTGAGGATTTTTATGTTCAAGTAATATATTACTATGTAGCTTTCTTTTTTAGAATATCTTTCTCTGGCTTTGGTATCAGGGTAATGTTTGCCTCATAAAATAAGTTGGTTGGAAAGAGTTCCCTTCTCCTCTATTTTCTAAATTAATGATTACAGGATTTATATTATTTATTCTTAAAATATTTGGTAACTGTCAGTAGTGAAAGCAACTGACCCTAGAGGGATGTGTGTGTGTAAGATAGCAATGTTATTTTAATAATTTAATGATGCATTTACTACTTCTTTCATTCACAGAGCAACAATCCAACTATTAACTGCACAGATATAGATATGTAATTATGCTAAAAAGTGATGATACAGGAAGTAAATAGCACAGAGAAATTACCTGTTTTCCTAGGAACTTGTATTTTAGTAGGGAGAACAGACAGCTACAATTTGTAGTAAATGTTAGATAGGAATAAACTTGGTGATGTGAATAAAGACTAACAAGATACAGGATATTTAAAATGGGGTGATCTGTGATATCAGAATATCTGAATATTTTCCTGAAGAATCAGTTGAACAGAGTATTTTATGTCAATTTTCTTCTTAGTTTTTTTTTTTTTTTAATCACATTTATGCTCTTTCAATTCAGTTTGGAACAGATTCCCCTGATAGCCTAAACTATAATCTAATAATTGAGATATGATTCTATTTAGAGCAGAAATGGGCCCAAGTTAAAAATATATTTTGTAGCTCCCCAGAAGCTAACACTAGATGTGTAACATGTTCTGCCCAAAGACATGTAAGGAGCAGTTACTGAGGGGGGGTTTCTAGAAAAGCTTTATAAACAGGGAGAAAATAATTTTGCCTTTTGCATTTCTCTTTATTGTTGTCTAAATTACACACTCAATGCTGAAGGTAGAGCAGGTATTTTGTGAGAAAAATACAACTAATCAAATCTATGCGTAGTTAAATGGCAAGATAGAAGAAACCTGAATTCCTGATGGCATCACAAAGGCAGCTTACCAGAACTGGTCTACATATAATTGGGTTTCAGTTATATAGACAAAGGACAAGAAAATCTAAAGTCTTTAATTTGGCTAAATCACTATTGAATAGGATTTCTGATACTCATAACATCATACTTTTTTAAAAAGTTTTGTGCTCTAAAGAATTTGGTCCTGCCTGAAGACAGGCTTGACATTTGTCCTGGTTTCTAGGCAATATCCTCTAAACATTTGAGATTTTCCATGTATTTATATCAGTGATAGGAATTACTTTGTTATTCATCATGAGTCTCTCTAAAGCACCCGATAGTTTATGCTAGCAAGATGACTTATGGCAGTTCCTTCAACTTAGGGTGGGGACTGGCCATGTCCAAAAGACCAACCAAGTCAGCAGATGGTTGGGGCTTTGGGCCACTTGATATCAATCTGACTTCCAAGGAGGTAGAGGGGGCTAGCTGGATATTGAATTCAATCACATGGGCCATAATTTCATCAATTTTGAACACTGAATAAAAACTGAACACTGAATCTCTGGTGAGCTTCCTGAGTTGGCAATACACTGTGTGTATTGTTACACATTAATTCCTGAAGGATAACTAATCCTGAGGACAAGGAAACTTCGTGTTTGTAATCCTCTGAGATTCTGCCCTATTGCATCTCTTCATTTGGCTGGTTCCAATGTGTATCCCTTCTCTGTTATATACATGACAATGTGCATAAAAGATTTTAGTGAGCCTTGAGCCTGATGGTGATTTTGGAAAACCACCAAATGTGGAGTTGGTGTCAGAAGTCTTGGGTAGACTTTGAAGTCTGGAAAGCTATGCCCTTAACCTCACAGTACAGCAAACTCTGTGCAAGGACAAATTTTGAATCCAGCCTTCTTAGGTTGGAATCCTAGATCCAACATTTTTCAGCTAAATTACTTTGGGTTAAACTTCCAGGCAACATGAAGCTATAGTCAGAAGCAGCATGCCATCCCTCCACAGCAAAGATCAGAAAAACTAAGTAAAACAGAGTCACACATCAATCCTGAAACCCTAAGCATCAAATGAAGAGATAAAGAACTGAGCCAAGCACCAAATGGAATAAGAAACTGACGGAGAACGGAGAGTGAGGAGTGATATATGCACAGGTCCCCTACAGCTACTGCAGCACAAATCTGCCATATTGGACTCCTATCAGAGATCAGTGAACAGGGGGTATGAGAAAGCAGCTACACGGAGCTTCCAGCAGGAGACAGAACAACTGGTAACCAGCGATATACACTTTCCCACCACTCACCTTTCTTCACCCCCCCTTAGCCTTCTCTGCTTCCTGCAGCCGGGAAGCAACAGCTTCACCTGGTGTTGCTTGGATTACACTCACCCACACTGGCAGGCTCCCTGAGTGCCTTCTGTTGGCTGCTGGTGTTGCTTTTTTCTGCTTCTGTAGATTTCTTCCTTACCTTTCACCACCTCCTGCCCCATTCTCTCAAATACCTAGCTCCATGAGCCATCTTTGCTTCTTCCTGAAAGGTTGCAAAATGCCACTTGACTGCGAAACCACTTCCTGGCCCGTGCCACTGTACTGGTGGGACCCTCGGGGAGGTTTTGTTTGTTTGCTCTGATTTGTTCTGTTTTGATTTGTTTTTTTGTTTTCTTTTTCTTTTCTCAGTTGGGAGGCCCTTCTAGCCAGGCAGTACATCGTGGCATGGAAGCTACTCCCTTACTCTGCATAGATGCACAGGGACATCCCTGAGGGCATTTCTTTTTTCTTTTTTTTTTTGTTTTGTTTTCTTCTCTCTCTTCTTCCCTTTTTGTCTTTCTTCATTTCCAATTTCTCAATTTATTCATTTTTTTCTTTTACCCTTTTTCTACTTTTTTTGTCATTTTTGTTTATCTTCATTTCTCAATCTCTCATCTCTCCACTCCAATAGCAAGCTCCCTTAGCACTCTTTTTTGTTTGCATGTATGTTTTTGGCTCCTGCTCTGCTCTCCTCTCTCTTATCTTTCCCACATCCATCTTAGCTCCACACACGACAATCTACTCCTTCCTCCCTGCTTAGCTGCACCATGTGCTGAACATCACACTCCCAAGCAACACAGGCACGGCATATTGGAACCTGCCCTTCACTGATTCTCAGTCTGCACTGTCAGCCCTGGTATGTGCCACAAACCACCCATCCCATCAACTCTCCTTCAGCTGGATCAGTCCTTCTGTACCATACCTGAGTGACCGACTCTGCCCATTGGAGAAGGAGCTGAAAAGTATCATGCCCACAGACAAGCACACAACAAAGAATGCACAGCCCACCTGCTCAGACATAAATAAATAAAACAAAAAAGCAGGTCAAAACAAACAAATCTACAATCACTAAATGAGGAAAGTAACCACTGTAAGCCCAGAATTACAACAGACAATATCAAAACATTTACAAAAACCGGACAGGATGGCTCCAGTAGGCACCCAAAATAAAACACCAGATCACATTCCAGTAGAAGAAAAGGCACTAGACCTAACTGATAGGGAATTCAAACCTCTAATATTCAAAATTATCCAAGAGTTTAAGCAAAAAGCAGACAAAAATGAGGAAAAAACAGACAAATTCATGGAAAAGACAGATAAATTCATGGAAAATACAAAAAAAAAATGGAAGAATTCAAGAATATAATACAGAAACAAAATGCTAAAATAAATTCACAACTAGAAATCATAGAAAAACAGCAATTAGTAATCCAAAAGATAAATGACGAGATTTCAGAAATGGACAGTGTCACAGAAGGGCTGAGGAACAGGTTTGAAACGATGGAAGATAGGCTCAGCGAAATTGAAGACAAATACTTAGCTACAACTGTGCTTGAGGAAAAATCAGAAAAAAGAAAGAAGAGAAATGAAGAAACCCTGAGAATTATGTGGGATACAAACAAAAGCAAAAATCTGCAAGTGGTTGGAATTCCAGAACAGGGGGAGAAAACAGAAAACACAGAGAGGATCATTGAAGAATTGCTGACAGAAAACTTCCCCAATATCATGAAAGATGGAAAGCTTACCATCCAAGAAGCTCAACGAACTCCATATAGGAGAGACCCCAAAAGAAAATCACCAAGGCATATCATAATCACATTCACTAAAACCAAAGACAAAGAATCCTGAGAGGAGCTTGAGAAAACAAAAAGCCACATACAGAGGAGAAACAATAAGACTAAGCTCGGATTATTCGGCAGAAAACATGCAGGCAAGAAGGCAATAGGATTACATATTTAAAACCTTGAAAGAAAAAAATTTCCAGCCAAGAATAATATATTCTGCAAAACTCTCATTCAAATATGATGGTGACATTAGGTAATTTCCAGATAAACAGAAATCAAGGGACTATGTAAAAACTAAACCAAACTTACAAGACATATTAAAGGGAGTCCTTTGATCTGAAAACAAACAACATCAGACCACAGGCTGAATATAGGACGTAGGATTGTACTAGCCAGATACAAACCTAGGAAATGAACTCTTAAGGACTATGCAAAACCAAAAGAATTACAACAGGGAACCAGAAAGGTTAATCTGTAAATGACAACAGCATCAGAACAATAAAAGAGGGAATAAATAGTGTAGGTATAGAACCTTCTAACAGAGAGGAAGGCAAGGCAATACCAAGTAATAATAGACTGGTTCAAATCTCAGAAGATAAGGGTACATTTCAAGGTAAATACAAAGAAAGTTAACAAATCTACTAATCAAAATAAAGAAGAAAAACATAAAGTCTCAGTAAAAACAAAACCTACAGAAACAAAAGAAATGAAAAAAAATCCACAAACAAAAGGAACTCAGTACAGGAGAGTAAAAGGAACAAAGAAAACATCAGCACCATAAAAGAAAAATACTACAAAATGCAATCCCTCTCCTAGAAATATATCCTAGAAAAATAAGAGCCATCACACGAATAGACATATGCACACCCATATTCATTGTTGCACTGTTCACAAGGGCAAAAAGATGGAAACAACCTAGATGCCTATCAAAAGATGAATGGATAAACAAACTATGGTACATACACACAATGGAGTATTATGCTAAGATAAAGAATAATGATGAATCTGTGAAGCATCTTATAACATGGGTGAAACTATAGGACATTATGCTGAGTGAAATAAGTCAATCACAAAAGGACAAATATTGTATGAGACCTCTACTGTAAAAACTCATGAAAAAGTTTACACACAAAAAGTAACAATCTTTGTTGGTTACAAGGTATGGTAGAGGTCTGGGGGAACTAAACAGACAATAGATAAGTGGTAACTTTGGTGAAGGGTAAGACAGTACACAATACTGGGGAAGCCAGCACAACTTGTACAAGGAAAGGTCATGGAAGCTCCATAGACGCTTCCAAACTCCCTGAGGGACTGAACTGCTGGGCAGAGGGCTGTGGGTACCATGGTCTTGGGGAACATCTAGCTCAATTGGCATAACACAGTTTATAAAGAAAATGTTCTACACTCTACCTTGATGAGCAGCGTCTGGGGTCTTAAAAGCCTGTATCTAAGATACTCCGCTGGTCTCCACCTTTCGGGAGCAAGGCAGAATGAAGAGAACAAGATACAGTGAAAAGATTAGTCCAAAGGACTAATGGACCACAGCTACCACCGCCTCCACCAGACTGAGTCCAGTATAGCTGGATAGTGCCCGGCTACCACCACTGACTGCTCTGGCTCGGATCACAATAGAGGGTCCTGGACAGAGCTGAAAAAAGACGTAGAGCAAAATTCTAACTTAAAAAAATAAAAGATCAGGTTTACTGGCCTGACAGACTGGAGAAAACCCTTGAGTATGGCCCCCATGCACCCTTTTAGCTCAGTGGTGAAGTCACTCCCGATGTTCACCATTCAGCCAGGGATTGGATAGCCTCATAAAACCGAACGTGACTAATGAGGCACAGCAGTCCCTGGACAAGGACTAGAAGGCAGGAGGGGAAAGCAAAGCTGGTGATAGGGAACCCAAAGATGAGAAGAGACAGTGTTGACATGTCGTGGGTTTGTTAACCATTGTCATAGGGCTATATGTGTACTGTTTAATGAGAAACTATTTGTTTTGCAAAACTTCATCTAAGGTACAAAGAAAAAAATTATCTATATGAGATTAAATTGACAACAGCAACTCAAAAGTTTTGATGTGAAGCCTAGGGGGCAGTGAGCTGAAGATAATGGTGATGGAATAATTTGGAATAAAGATAGTGATAATAGCAGCACAACTGGAAGAAAGTAATCGACGTCACTGAATTGTACATGTAGAAACTTTTGAAATGATGTAACTTTGGCTATGTATATTTTTGCCAAAAAAAAAAAAAAGGTCCTCCAAGGTCGAGAAGGGAGAGTGTTGACATGTTGTGGGGTTGTTAACCAATGTATTAAAACAATATGTGTACTAACTGTTTAATGAGAAACTATTTGTTCTGTAAACCTTCGTCTAAAGCACAATAAGAAAAAATTTTTTTTAAATTCCTTTGGGTTTCCCTTTCTGTTGTTCAGTTGTTTTGTATTGTTGCTGTTGTTATTTCGTTTGTAAAATGGGATATATCTATTTGTAAAACGACCCATTTCTCTTCTCCATTTTGGCATATGCTAGATCACATTTCTTCTTCTCCCTTGTAGTTAATGAAACCATGTGACCTAACTCTTGACAATGAAATGAGGGTAAAAATGTTGAACACTATTTCTAGGGCCATAAAAATTTCCTACATAATTACTTGCTTTCTTTCTCTATCTTCTCTTATTAACCTCCAGATTTGGATGATTGCAGAAGAGGATTTTGAGAACTCAAGGGGTGGAAAAGCCACGAGATGAAAGAAAACTCGCTACTGCTAACTCACTTTGGACTCTGATTAAGAGGAAAATAAACCTCAATTGTGTAAAACTACTGATATGTAGTTCTTATTTATTATGGGGACAAAGAAAAAGGAGGACTGAAGAAGAATTCATGCATTTTAATTACAGTGTGTGCAAAGAGTATTGAATATACCATAGTCTGCCAGAAGAACAAACAAATCTGCATTGGAAGAAGTACAGCCTGAATGCTCCTTAGAAGTGAGGATGGCAAGACTTTGTCTTACTTACTTTGCATATGTTATCAGGAGGAACTAATCCCTAGAAAAGGACATCATGCTTGGTAGAGGGTCAGAGATAAAGAGGAACACCCTCAAGAGAGAGATTAACACAGTGGCTCTAACAATGGGCTCAGACATACCTGCTATTGTGAGAATGGCACAGGACTGGGCAAAGTTTAGTTCTGTTATACATTGGGTCACTATGAGTTGGAGTCGATTCAATGGCACCTAACAATAACAACAATATGTGTTATAGCAATTAGTTTATTTATGGATAATAATATTACTAATCTCATAGTGTTGTGAGAATTACAAAAGTTAATAATTAAAAAAGTTACTTAAATCAACTTGATGGCAACAGGATTTTTTTTTTGGAAAGGAGTGTGTGGCACATGTAAAGCTTTATATATATACATGTTTTGTGAATTAAACATATGATTCTGAATTAAGTTTATTATGTTTTTTCCAAAACTTCTTCCACTTGACACTCAAATGTCATGTTAATTGCGTCATCAATTTTAGTTCCAACATATTTCTTCCATATAAAGTGTCAAAATCCTAGAACTTTATTTAGGACAGTGTTGTGGATTGAATTGTGTCCTTCAAAAATATTTGCTCTAAATCATAACTCTTAAACCTGTGGATTTAATCAAATTTGAGAACAGGGTTTCCTTTGTCATGTTAATGTATCCGTATAGGATGTGTAAGTACAAACATAGAAAGATTACACTTGGAAACATCAGTATTTTACATATTTCACAGAGCATGTGGTTTATATAACAGAAAATAGCTCATTTAAGCAGTTTCTTAAGATAATTTAAGAAATGCATTTGATACAAAGTATTTACCAATTAAGGAGCCCTGGTGGTGCAATGGTTAAAGCACTTGGCTACTAACTGAAAGGTTGGCTTTTCGAACCCACCAGTGGTCCTGTGAGAGAAAAGACCTGGTCCTCTGCTCCTGTAATGATTACAGCCTGGGAAATCCTATGGGGCAGTTCTACTTTGTTATATAGGATTCCTATGAGTCAGAATCGACTAGACAGCACACAACAACAACTTAACAATTGTTGGAA
This sequence comes from Trichechus manatus latirostris, assembly GCF_000243295.1. Classification (NCBI taxonomy): domain Eukaryota; kingdom Metazoa; phylum Chordata; class Mammalia; order Sirenia; family Trichechidae; genus Trichechus; species Trichechus manatus. The sequence goes on from NW_004444261.1 coordinate 659,798, forward strand.
GGAAGGTAAACTTCCAGGGGTAATTCCTGAAACAACACTGCAAAACTTATCCACTGTGATTTCCATCATTATCAGAAAGTTAGGTAATCAAAAGTAACTGTCTCAGCTGCTAATTCAAAACCATACTATCTCAGCCTTAATCCACGTTAGAAAAAAATAGATAACTCATGCTATGTTTCCCAAAGACAAAAAAAAAAAGGAAGAATACCTTGGTTTCTCTTGTACCACTAAGGGACAAAAAAAATCATATGTCTCTACACAGAGGCTTCCAGCAGAAACTGAAGATATCTGACTTGATTCTCTTTCTACCCACCAAATTTATATGTTTGGGGGAAGTTAGGTCAAGATTGGAAGTGAACTAAAAGTGAGGATGGGAAATGTAGTTTTTAGCACCATAACCTCTAGCTTGAAGGAGTACATGTTACAGTAAAGAATAGAGCTGAATGACCACTCTGAATATCTGCCTGTTCAGTCTATTACAAAAATTCAAAACAAGTGCTTACCTTAAAAAGCTGAGTCTACCCTAGGTTTCCAGGCTTTTATCTGTACATTTTCCCTTATGAGACCTACATTCTAACGAAATTGCCTCTTAAGTTCTCTGCACACATTCACTCAGAATTCTCCAGAATGCCCATTTCCTTTCTTTGTGATTTTGTTCTTGGTTTTATGCTTTTCTGTTACTTCTCTCTATTCAGACTCCAGGAACAAACTAATGCTTATTTTTTAAGACAACAGACTAAATGCCACTTTGTCCATGATTTCTAATTTATTTGTCCAGTCAGAGAGTATTACCTTAAGTCACACAGATTGTTTACACCTCCATTAATAATATTTACCATATATGTTTGTTTTTTAATGCAGATTGTATCTTCCTTATGAGTGTAAATTTCCTAAAAAGTGTCAATGTATAAAAGTTTGTTGAATAAATATATCAAAATTAATTTTGACTATTTTCAGTATGCATTAACTTAATTTGTCACAGACACTGAACAGCTGAGGACATACATGCTAGTGAATACTGTGATAATAAAAATAATTTATGACCAAAATAAAAATAATATTTGACCACAATTTCTGAAACAACAGATAGTACTTATTACTACAACCAATGCAAACAAACTCATAATCTAGAAAAGCATTAATGAAAGAAAATTATTTTACTGTGTTATAGGCATGTTTTATATACATTTATATAGGGTCACTATGAGTGGAATTGACTCGACAGCAATGGGTTTGTATTCATGTGTGTATATGAAATTCATACACACACACACATGAAATTATTTCTAAAATCTGAAAAATAATTATTTATGAAATATTTGTCTACTACCAACCAGGAATCATGATTTGTTCAGTGGGGAATTTAACAACAAATTTCTTCTAATTTATCCTTCTGGTCACAACATAAATTACTCTTACTTGCTGTATTAAGTTAGATTATGTTCTCATATGATATATTCCTAAAGAATTCCGATAAATTGGACTATATGAAGAAGAACACGGCATCAGGATTGGAGGAAGACTCATTAACAAACTGTGTTATGCAGATGACACTACCTTGCTTACTGAGAATGAAGAGGACTTGAAGCACTTACTGATAAAGATCAAAGACTACAGCCTTCAGTATGGATTACACCTCAATATCAAGAAAACAAAAATTCTCACAACTGGATCAATAAGCAACATCATAATAAATGGAGAATAGATTGAAATTGTCAAGGATTTCATTTTACTTGGATGCACAATCAACACCCATGGAAACAGCAGTCAAGAAATCAAATGATGTATTACATTGGGAAAATCTGCCGCAAAAGACCTGTTTAAAGTGTTAAAAAGCAAAGATGACACCCTCAAGACTAAGGTGAGCCTGACCCAAGCCATGGTGTTTTCAATTATCTCATATGCATACGAAAGCTGGACAATGAATAAGGAAGACCAAAGAAGAATGGACACCTTTGAATTATGGAGTTGGCGAAGAATACTGAATATGCCATAGACTGCCAAAAGAACAAACAGATCTGTCTTGGAAGAAATAGAGCCAGAATGCTCCTTAGACACAAAGATGACGAGACTTCATCTCATGTACTTTAGACATGTTATCAGGAAGGATCAGTCCCTAGAGAAGGACATCATGCTCGGTAAAGTAGAGGGTCAGCGAAAAAAAGGAAGATCCTCAATAAGACAGATTGACGCAGTGGCTGCAACAACGGACTCAAGAATAACAACGATTATGATGATGGCGCAGGACCAGGCAGTGTTTCCTTCTTTTGTACATAGGGTCACTATGAGTCAGAATCAACTCGATGGCACCTAACAACAACAACAGCAAAGAATTCTTTGTTACTCTCATACTTGTGGAAGTAAAAAGACCACCTAAATGAGAAAAACAGAAACCATTTCTTCCGTGCTTGCTGTATCAAGGGAATCAGACACCATCATTTCAGTTTAGCAGAGATTCAAAACCCAATAGAGGAGGAGGAAAGTTTTGTAGTAAAGAAACAAAGAAAAGTTTCCATGTATGTTCTTACTGGAGGTTGTTGTTATGGAGGAGTATGCATATTTGGCTTTCTCTGTTCTGAGCTATTTGCTGAAGAGATTATGATTTTGCTTCCTGAGCTAGTTGTTTCAGAGGTTGCAGTTTGACTTCCTGGCATTCCGGGTCAGAGTTCTAGAGTCATTCATGGTCTGGTCATTGTCCATTTGTATATTCAGTCTTTTGTTATTGTAATTATATCCTCTATTATCTAGTTGTCTTTCTTCCTTTCTTCTTTTCCCCCTTCCAATCTTTATTTCCTTCCTTCAGTAAGTAAATATTTATGTATCATCTAATATACAAATAACACTATGCCAGAGAGTGTCTATATAATGATGACATTCACTTACAGAGCTTATAATTCACAGAATTAGTGTGCAGTTTTTGTACTTTAGCAGGGGTGGACACAGAGATGATCTCATAACAGGAAACTAAAGATGTAAAGCAATTAGCCAAGTGAAGGTCATTGGTCAATGTGGGAGCCCTCCTATCATAAAAAACCTATTTTAATTTCTGCCATTAGAAAAGTATTTAGTTAATTAGAGTCAGTGATAGTATTTAGTTAAATACAGCGTAGTGGCTTAAAATAAGGGTTTCAAGTAGGCCAAGTTCATATTTATGGAGAATTTAAAGAATTACCTGTATAAAACAGGGAAAAATATTAAGAAACTCCTCACATTTAGATTCTGCTTGGCTAAATGAAACTCAGCAACACTGAGAAATACTTGGTAATGATTAATTGCTCAGGATACATTCTCTTTTTCAGACTCGAATGGCAGCTTTCTCTTGAGATAAAGCTATAAACTTGGACTATGTGTATAAAAATTGACAAGGAAGCATTTTTTCCACAGATAATACCAAAGATATGTCCATAGATCCTTACTGGAATTACAACACTACATAATTCAACTCCTGATTTTACCTGTATTTCCTCTAAATATTAGTGTCTTGAAATATAGCTGATGTGGTACAAAGCTGTATCTGTTCCTGTCAAGTCCATTCCAACTTGTAGGGAACCTACAGGACAGAGTAGAACTGCCCCAAAGCAATTCCCAGGACTGACTGGTGGATTAAAACTGCCCAACTTTTGTTTAGCAGCCAAGCTCTTAACTGCTGAGCCACAAACGGATAAACAAACATTATTTATTAAATAAAGTAGTCTTAAATTTTTACATGGTCATGATGGTGAAAAAAAAAGTTTATATCAAATTGTAATAAGTGCTAAAATTCCCAATAATCAACAGCTGAGTCCACCTTTTGTCTACTAGAAGCAGGTCAAATCAATTCTGGAATTATGTCTTTTAAACCCTGATTTTAACTGTGAATACTTAGTACCTTAGAATGTAGGCAGAATAAGTATTTAAAAAAAGAAAAAAATACAAAAACAAAAACTGGTAAAAACCCATACATGCCCAAATAGGAAAAAATACAAAGAATATGACCAAAGTTACTGCAACCATCCATGAAATACTAGGCAGCTACTAAGAAAAATTCAGTAAGCATATTTCAAATGATTTAACAGAAATTTCTGGAAAATGGCACAGATGTTTAACTATTATCAGGAGTTTAATTATGTACATGTATAAATTTCATGATTAAAAGTTATATTATGGGAGTTCTGGCAAAATGGCGCTCTAGGCAGAAGCACCACGCCGTCCCTCCACAGCACAGATCCGAGAAACTAAACCGAACAGAGAATAAAATAATCCTGAAACCCTAAAACATCAAATGAAGAGACAAAGAACTCAGCCAAGCACCAAATGGAGTGAGAAAACTGACAGGGAATGGAGAGCGAGGAGAGATTCATGCAGAGGTCCCCTACCAGCTAACACAGTGTGCATCCGCCATCTTGGACTCCTATCGGAGACCAGAAAACAGGGGGTACGAGAAAGCAGCCTCACCGAGCATCCAACGGGAGACAAAACAACCGGTAATTTGCAGTATATGCTTTCCCACCCCCCACCATTCTTCACCCCCACTCGGCCTCTTCTGCTTCCCACGGCCACAATCTCTTGTCCGGGAAACACCAGCTGCTTAGATTCCACACACCTGAACGGGCCGGCTCTCTGAGTGCCATTTGTTGGCTACTGGTGTTGCTTCTTTCCTCTTCTTTTGATTTCTTCCGTACCTCTCACCACCTCCCCCTCCTTTCGCTCAAATACCTGGCTCTGTGCACCATCTTTGCTTCTTCCTGAGGGGCTGCAGAGCTC
>NW_004444261.1:664700-666005 GCF_000243295.1 Trichechus manatus latirostris
TCAAATACCTGGCTCTGTCTGCTATCTTTGCTTCTTCCTGTGGGGCTGTGGAGCTCCGTTCGAGTGTGGAGCTGATTCCCAGTCTGGGCTGCCACGCTGGTGGGATCCTGGGGCTTTTGTTTGTTTGTTTGTTTTGAATTGTTTGTTTGTTTTCTTTTCCTTTTCTTCAGTTGGGAGCCCTTTCTGGCCAGGCAGTGCTGTGTGGCAAGGAGACTTCCCTCGCGGCTTGCACAGATGTGCAGAGGGATCCCTGAGAGCATTTCTTTTTTCATTATTTTTTTTTTTTCCTGTTTCTTTAGGGGCCTTCCTTGTTCATTTTTTTTTTTTTAATTTCTTTTCTTTCTTTTCCTTCTTTTTCCCTTTTTGTCTTTCTTCATTGCTCAGTTTCTCATCTCTCAATATCTTCCTTCTCTTTCTGTTCACTGAATACCTGGCGTTCTATACCGCTACGCCTTCTAGCCAGGCTGTACTGCAAAACCTGAGAGCGACTTCCCCAGACCTCATAGCGGCACTTGTGGGATCCCTGGGAACTTAGCAGTTCTTTAACCTTTCCAATTTGTATTTATTCATCCTTTTCTTTTCTTTTCTTCCTCTTCCCCTTTCTGTTTTTCTCCATTTCATAGTCTCTCATCTCTCCACTCCAATGGCAAGATCCCCTAGCATTCTTTTTTATTTGTTTGTATGTTTTTGGCTCCTGTTCCTCTCTCCTCTTTCCCATATCCATCTTAGCTCCACACAAAGCAATCTCCCTGCTGCATCCTGCCTGCCTGCACCATGCACTTGACATCACACCACCAAGCAGCACAGGCACGGCCTACTGTAACCTGCCCTGCACTGATTAGCAACCTGGTCTGGTGGCTGTAGTAAGTGCCACAAACAACCCATCCCACTAAATCCTCTTCAGCTAGACCTCCCCTGCCATACCGTATCTGAGTGACTAACCCTGCCAATTGGAGAAGGAGGCAAAAAGTATTGTGTCCACAGACGAACAAACAACAAAGAACACACAGTCTGCCTGCTCAGACATAGTCAAATTTTAAAAAAAGGGATGAAACAAACAAGTCTACAATCAATAAAAGAGGAAAATAACTACTGAATGCCCCAAAGACAGCAGACAATATCAAAACATTTACAAAAACTGGACAGGATGGTTCCAGTAGGAGTCCAAAATAAAAAACCAGATGACTCTCCAGTGGAAGAAACTGCACTAGAACTACTTGAGAGGGAATTCAAATCTCTAATACTCACAATTCTCTAAGAGCTGAGGCAAAAAGCTGACAAACATGAGGAAAAAATAGACAAATT
>NW_004444261.1:671904-697120 GCF_000243295.1 Trichechus manatus latirostris
CTTGTTTTGGGGTTGTTAACCAATGTCATAAAACAATATGCGTACTACTGTTTCATGAGAAACTATTTGTTCTGTAAGCCTTCACCTGAAGTACAATAAAAAAAAAAAATTATATTATGAAAAGAGGAAAACACTACGTCTGAGAAGTATTTATTATCAAAATAAAATATTTCAAGATCTATCCTGAAATACAATGCTGTCAGTGATAGAATAACATTAATTCATCTACAAGGAAGACCAATTAATATGACTATTTTTCAAATTTACATGTTAAACGCTAACATCAAAGATCAAAAATTTGAGGATTCTTACCAACTTCTGCAGTCTGGAATTGATCACACATGCAGTCAAGATTCATTGATAATTACTGGAGATTGGAATGCAAAAGTTGGAAACAAAGAAGGATCAGTAATAGGAAAATATGGCCTTGGTGATAGAAACTACACCAGAGATCATAATGACAGAATTTTGCAAGACTGATAACTTATTCACTGCAAGTATCTTTTTTCTAAAACATAAACAGCTTCTATACACTTGGACCTCACCAGATGGAATACACACGAACCAAATTGACTACATCTGTAGAAAGAGACAATGGAGAAGCTCAATAACATTGGTCAAAATAAGGCCAGGGGCCGACTGCAGAACAGGCTATCAATTGCTCATACGCAAGTTTAAGGTGAAGAAAAATAAAACAAGTCCACAAAAGCCAAAGTACAATCTCGAGCTACAATCCCACCTAAATTTAAAGACCATCTCAAACATAATTTGATACGTTGAACACTAATGACAGAAGACCAGAGGAGTTGTGGGATGACATCAAGGACATCATAATGAGGAAAGCAAGGGGTCATTTAAATGACAGAAAAGAAAAAAAGACCAAAATGGATGTCAGAAGCAACCAGGGCTTCAAACCATTTCTGTCTGGTTCAATCATGGCAGGGAAGCTTCACTGGAACAGATTCAAATATTTAAAATTTTAAAAATTGGGATAAGTCACCACAGTATTCAGAATGGGAAAAATTACTGGTGGAAGCTCAGCTAGAAACTAAATCTGCCTCTTAGAAAAAAAGGGCAGAGTACATGTCGCATAGCAACCAAATCTCTTGCCCTCAGATTTTGATGAAATTCGGAAACAGCACTGCCCAGCTCATAAATGGCTGTGCCCCACTCAAATATGAAAGTGAACTGCTCAAAAGATGGTTGCCAATCATGCCACTTTAAATGTGTGTTTCTCCTGCCAATAAGCCAATCTCACACAGCGGGCTCCTGAAAGGGCTCACTGTGCCTCTTCCTAGTCTCCCATTCCAGGGCTTCCACAGGTAATTTTTTCCATTTTGGGTACCACAGCAAATCACTCAAATTGTAAAACTTCGGGTGTGTTCCAGTTTTGCTTCATCAGCCATGACTGAACCAGTTCGAATTGGTTTGAAGCCCTTGAAGATACACTGAAACTTGCCCTTGACCATACAGTAGCTAAAGCAAAAGGAAGAAATGATGAAGTAAAACAGCTGAATGGGAGATTTCAAAGGGTGTCTCAAGAAGACAAAGTAAAGTATTATAATGAAATGTGCAAAGACCTGGAGTTAGAAAACCAAAAGGGAAGAACACACTAAGCATTTCTCAGGATGAAAGAACTGAGAAAAAAAATCCAGCCTCAAGTTGCAATATTGAGGGATTCTGTGGGCAAAAAATTAAATGATGCAGGAAACATCAAAAGAAGATGGAAGGAATACACAGAGTCATTGTACCAATAAGAATTGGTGGACAGTCAACCATTTAAGGAGGTAGCATAAGATTAAGAATCAATGGTACTGAAGGAAGAACTCCAAGCTCCACTAAAGACATGGTGAGAAATAAGGCCTCAGGAACTGAAGGCTTTCTAACTGAGATGTATTAACAAACGGATGCAACTCTGCAATTGCTCACCTGTCTATGTTAAGAAATTTTAAAGACAGCTACTTGGCCAACAGACAAGAATAGATCCGTAAACGTGCCTATTCCAAAGAAAGGTGATCCAGTAGAATGTGGAAATTATCAAACGGTATCACTAATATCACATGAAAGTCAAATTATGTTGAAGATCATTCAAAAACAGTTGCAGCAATACATCGACAGGGAACTGCCAGAAATTCAAGCCAGATTCGGGAAAAGACACAGAATGAGAGATATCATTGTTAATGTCAGATAGATCTTGGCTGAAAGCAGAGAATTCCAGAAAGATGTTTACCTGTGTTTTATTTACTATGCAAAAGCATTCGACTGTGTGGATCGTAACAAATTATGAATAACATTGCGAAGAATGGAAATTCCAGAACACTTAATTGTGCTCAGAGAGAACCTGTACATAGACCAAGAGGCAGTAGTTCAAACAGAACAAGAGGTTACTGCATGGTTTAAAACGAAAAGTGTGTGGCAGGATGGTATTCTTTCACCATACTTACTCAATCTGTATGCAGAGCAAATAATCTGAGAAGCTGGACTATTTGAAGCAGTATGTGGCATCAGGATTGAAGAAAATCTCATTAAAAATCTGAGATATGCAGATGATACAATCTTGCTTGCTGAAAGCGAAGTTGACTTGATCACTTAATGAGGAAGGTCAAAAACTACAGCCTTTGTGTGGATTACACATTAACATAAAGAAAACAAAAATCCTCAATAGGCAACATCTTGATAAATGGAGAAAAGATTGAAGTTGTCAAGAATTTCATTTTACTTGGTTCCACAATCAACCCCCATGGAAGCAGCAGTCAGAAAATCAAAGGACTCATTGCACTGGGCAAATCTGCTGAAAAAGACCTCTTTGAAGTGTTAATAAGCAAAGATGCCACCTTGAGGACAAAGGTGCTCCTGACCTAAGCCATGGTATTTTCAATTGCCTCATATGTGTGTGAAAGCTGGATGATGAATAAGGAAAGACTGAAGAAGAATTGATGAATTTAAATTATCCCTTTCATTACTATTGGTGTAACTGTATAACAGCCTCTTTTTAGGCCTCCTGACCTCTTAGGTAGCATATTATTCCGGTTCTAATGCATTTAGGGTCAAAGTGAGTGCCTTTTGAAATATGTGAAGCTCAGCAGATGGGAATTGGAGCCTCCTCGTTGTGTAGGTTGAGTGTTCTATTAAATGATGCTACCTGGATGTGTTAGTTTGTATACAATGGCCTTTATTTCTGTGAGAGAAGGCTTGCAAGCGTGATTCAGCTTTTCTATGTGATAGTTAGGGAAACTTGATGGGTTTGTTTTGGTTTTTGTGTGTCATATTTGGAAAACCAGAGGTTCCCCATATAACGTAATGGAAAGGCACTTGCAATAAACTATTTAGTCCTTATTGGTATATTTTTGTACCACAGATCGGTGGCGCCACAGTGCGGCTTATATTGCCAGATCATAAGTCTCAAAATCCCTAATGCATATCAAAAATTCCAAATCTGTCTTTGAATCAGCATACCATAATTAGTGAAAACACACAGCATCAGAAATAATAAAAAAAGTTAGTAACAAAAGCATTATGTTGTTGGTGAAGAATATTGAGTATACTGTGGACTGTCAGAAGAACAAACAAATCTGTCTTGGAAGAGGTATATCCAGAATGCTCCTTAGAAGCAAGGATGGGGAGATTTTGTCTCATGTACTTTGGACATGTTATCAGGAGGGACCAGTCCCTACAGAAGGACATCATGCTTGGATGAGGGTCAGGAATAAAGACGAAGACCCTCAGTGAGATGGATTGACAGAATGGCTGCAGCAATGGGCTGAAACATAGCAATGATTACGAGGATGGCGCAGGACCCAGCAGTGTTTTGTTCTGTTGTACATAAGGTCTCTATGTGACTAGAAGGCATCTAAAAAACAAGAGGTATTTAAATGAAATATGTTAATTCTGGAAAGCATACATAGAATGATCTCTTCTGTGTTAAAATGGCTATATATGTAAATATTTAGCTATAGCTATGAATAAATATATATATATATAGTTATGTATGGAGCCCTGGTGGTGCGGAGGTTAAGAGCTCCGCTGCTAACCAAAAGGCTGGCAGTTCAAATCCACCAGCCACTCCTTGGAAACCCTACAGGACAGTTCTACTCTGACCTACAGGGTTGCTATGAGTCAGAATTGAATTGATGGCAATGGGTTTGGTTTTTAGTTTTATATATAGTTATATAAATATATATATATGTATATATGTATAGACTGAAGAAAAATTAATACATTTAGATTATGGTGTTGGCAAAGAATATTGAATATATCATGGACTGCCAGAAGAACAAACAAATCTGTTTTGAAAGAAGTACAGCCAGAATGCTCCTTAGAAACAAGGATGGCTAGAGTTCGTCTCACATATTTTGAACATGTTATCAGGAATGACAAGTCCCCGGAGAAGGACATCATGCTTAGTAAAGTACAGGGTCAGTGAAAATGAAGAAGACTGTCAACAAGATGAGTTGACACAGTGGTTGTAACAATAGACTCAAACATAACAATGATTGTGAAGATGGCTCAGGACGAGGCAGTGTTTCGTTCTGTTGTAATAAGGTTGTTATAAGTCGGAACCCACTCGATGACACCTAGCAGCAACAGTTATGTTGCTGTTGTTGTTTGCTGTTGAGTGGATGCTGACCCATAGCGATCCCATATGTGCAGAGTAGAACAGCTCCATCTGATTTTCAAGGGTGTGACCTTTCAGAAGCAGATTGCCAAGTCTGTTTTCCCAGGCACCTCTGTGTGGGTTCTAACTGCCAAATTTAGGTAGTAGTCAAGTACTTAACCCTCTGCGCCACCCAAAAAACAAACAAAAAAAGCTAAACCCGTTGCCATCCAGTCCATTCTGACTCATAGCCACCCTACAAGACAGAGTAGAACTGCCTCACAGGGTTTCCAAGGAGCGGCTGGTGGATTTGAAGTGCCAACCTTTTTGTTAGCAGCCGAGCCCTTAATCATTGAGCCACCAAGTTCCCTAGTGCTACCCGGGGACTCCTGTATGTAAAGTTATATATATATATATATATATATATATATATATATATATGCTTGATAGTGCATTCAGAAAGTTATGGAAGAATGTACAACAAGCTATGGATCATGATTACGCATGGAGAATATAATTACAAAACAAGGGACTGAGGGAATTGGGAATAAGTATTTTCATTTTTTAACTATCTACATCTCTGTATTGTTTAGATAATATTAAAAAAAAGCATGTATGTTCCATAACTTAAAATAAACAAATGTGTTAAATGAGCATATGAAGGAAGGACATAGTATGTTTAATCATGTAACATTTCAGAGCATAAAGAGAATATGTATCTAAGCAGGTATTAGTGATTATAATGAGGATTGGGGCATTAAGAAGTAAGGGATTGGGACCTTGATGAGACACTAAACGAAATTCTGCAGAATTTCAAGTATGTTTATTTATATTCTAATAGACACTATTTTCTTAAAATATATTCTAATGATAAGGCGTACTGCAAGGGGAAATCCTTCCCCTACAGTGTAAACACATTTATGCTTTATGTCTCTATTTTGTTTTGTAAGTGTTCTCTAAAATATTCATATATATGATGCAGCTGAAATAATTCACTGTTACTGTTTGACCTTGAACATATGAATAAAACCCAAGATATTCTATCTCTACTTGTACACAAGGAAACAACTGATCATATGTTAGTTTTTCTAAAGAAACAAAAAAGCGATATAAATACCGTTTCTTTTAATAGAACACTACTGCATATGGATTTCTTTGACATCATACTATAAGCTCTGGGTGCTTTTGTACTGAAAACCAGCAATTCATCTGAAAGGTCATTCAGGACTAGGCACAATCATTTCAGCTTATCAAATCAATTATTTATACAATGAGCTACAGTATGGTTCCCTCTAGAAATTACCTTATTATAGCTACTCACTCCTACTGAACTCTAAGAAAAGTGACATTTTGAAATACAAAGCTTATTCTCTTCAGTGAGCTTAATATGTACCGGCATCTCTCTGTGGCTCTTTTCTCTATTGAATTGCCGTCAGTCAGCAAGAGAGGGTCCATTCCCTAAGCACACTGCACAGTAGGTTTTCTTGACATGATGGAAAATTTTCCAGTTGGCAAAAGTAAAGATTGAGGGAGGTACAGCTTTGGACTCAGCATGAAAGGTAATAGAGCTATTAGCCAAATACCAAATTCAGAGATGCTGGTACTGTATAACCGGGCAGCTAAGAAGGAAGTTTAATGTCCCATGAGGCACAAGTTTAGAAAAGTGTTTGGTAGATTAAAGCATGCAAATAGAAAGGGGAACATCTTTGAAATAGAGTTTCTGGTATGGCAATTAGTGTCATTTTAAATTAACAATTATATTTAGTACATAGAGAAGTCACTTGCACAAAGTGGACAAGATATTAGCATCCAGATAATGGATTGATTATGAAAATAAAGATCACCTGCTACCATGTGCTCTAGCTAGAATAAAATAATCATATCTGTGACCCCTACATTGTATTTTATTCTCTGAGGTCATATTTACTTATCATAACAAGACTTTCCGACTTAATCATGGTATTATGATAATCAGTAATGTCCAGGAGACAGTTTTACTTCTGTGTTCACTTAATTTCTACGTTTAGGTTAAATTAGAGATTGCTCAAAAGACTTATTTTTTTTAAATAATAATTAAAGAAATAAGTATGGTTAGACAATAATTGGAGCCCCATATTAGGCTAATGTAAAGATATCTTTGACAAACAGGGGAGTGTATCAGTTATCCATTACTGGGCAAAATACTGTCTCAAAAGTTTATCGTTTAAAACAATAAGCTTTTATTATTGAACTATTTCTGGAGATCCAGAATATGGGCACAGCTTAGGTGGGTTCTCTGGTTTAGAGTGTTTCACAGGCTGTCATCAATGTTTTGACTGGGCTGCCATTCATCTCAAGGACTGGGTGAAGGAGGATCTTCATATCTCATGGTTGTTGGCAGGATTAAGTTTCTTGCGGGCTATTGAACTATGGACCTCAGTTTCTTGCTGGCTGTCGGCTAGATGCCACCTACGTTGCTTGTCATGTGGGCCTCTCCTTAGGGCTATTCACAAAATGGCAGTTGGCTTCCCTCAGAATGAGTTAGCAAGGATGCACTAAATGAAGCCACATTCTCTTTGTAACCTAATCTTGACAGCGCAATTCTATCATTTTACTGTATTCTATTTGTTAGAAGTAAATCATTAGATGCAGACCATATCCAAGGACATGAATATCAAAAACAAACAACAACCACAACAAAAAATCCAAAGCAATTGCCATCAAGTTGATTCTAATTCATGGAAAACCCATGTGTGCAGAGTAGAACTGCTTCATAGGGATTTCATGACTGTTACCTTTTCAGATGCAGATTTCTAGACCATTTTTCCAGAGGCACCTCTGGGTTGGTTCCAACCTCCAAACTTTTGGTTAGTAGGTTAGTAGCTGAGTGCTTAACTCTTTGTATCACCTAGATAAAAATCACTGTGGTATCTGAGAGGCTGCCTACCACAGACAGAAACAAACAAACAAAAAATTTGCTTAACACTTTGTCTTCTAGGGCTGCTATAACAAACCACAAAGTGGGTGGCTTTATAGAATTTGTCTCACAGTTCTGGAGTATGTAAGTCCAAATCAGGGTATCAGTCATGTCAGTTCCTTCCGAGGGCTCTGAGGGAGGAATTGTTTCATGCCTCTCTCCTAGCTTCTGGTGGCTTCCATCAATCCTTGGCATTCCTTGCTTTTGGATGCATCTTTGCATGGCATCTGTCTTCACCCTGTGTGACTCTGTCTCTGTATCTGTTCTCTTTATTAATAAGACATCACTTAGGAAGAAGCAGAACTCTGGTATGACCTAGCTAGCTTAACTGATGACATCTTCAGAGAAAAACCCTATTTTCAACCAAGGTCACATTTTGTGGTATAGGGGTTAGGACTTCAACATATCTTTTTAGGTGACACAATCCAATCCAGAATACACTTTTCTCAGTAGCTATCTTAGTTATATAGTGCTGCTATAACAGATGGAGCCCTGGTGGCTCAGTGGTTAAGAGCTATGGCTGCTAACCAAAAGGTTGGCAGTTCAAATCACCAGCCGCTCCTTGGAAACACCATGGGGCAGTTCTAGTCTGTCCTGTAGGGTTGCTATGAGTTGGAATTGGCTCAATGGTAATGGGTTGTTTTTTTTAAATAACAAATACCAAAAGTGGGTGGTTTTAACAAACAGAAATTTATTTTCTCACATTTTAGGAGGCTAGAAGTCTGAATACATGTCTCTAGCTCTAGGGGAATGCTTTCTCTGTCTGTTTTCTCTGGGGGAGGTCTTTGTCTCTTTTCAGCTTCTCTTCCTAGGTTCCTTGGCAATCATGTGGCAAGTAACTTTCCCCTCAGTTGTTGCTTGCTTTCTTGCTTAGCTACTTGCTTAATCTTCTTTTATATCTCAAAAGAGATTGATTTAAAACACATCCTATACTAACACTGCCTCATTAACATAACAAAGAAAATCCATTCCCAAATGGGATTTTAATCACAGGCATAGAGGTTAGGATTTACAACATATATTTTGGGAGGACACAACTCAGTCCATAACACTCGTTTCCACTGTTATAGAGATAAATTTGATCATATGTGAGTAAAATTGTAATTGTAGAGGCTGCTGTGCCCTTTCTCTGAGATTCAGATAGAGAGAACAATCCAGGGATTGTAAATACAGAAGATTAATTCTTAGGGAGATGTGACATGCGGCACTTCCACAGGTATTTCTAGTCATAAAGAAAGTAGTTTGAATAGAGTGGGCTACCTGGAGCTGGAGACTGACTTGAACTTAATGGCGTGGCATAAAAATGGTGGGGGAGCATCACGCTTCCTTGTCTAAATTCACAAAGGGGGAGAAGAATCAAGATCAATAGTCCATGGCTGATTCCTATGAAGTGGAGGTCAGACATACCTCGTCTCTTCCAACCTTTTTTAAAAAGTTGGACACCAGCCGTCCCTCTCATGGCACTCTGTACTTATCTGCTGGATTTGATAATTCGTAGCAGTGGCCACACAGAAGGCACACACCATGCTCACAGTTATGGGGTTTGTTAGGGAAGTAACTGGTTACAACTCAGGACCAGGATCAGGAAGCATGAGGACAATCTTTTTTCTTCAGTGCAAGACAGCTCTCTCAGCTCATCTCTGTCATGTACGGCTCCTCTCAGGCCCCTCAGGACAGATCTCCTCTCTCAGCCCTCAGCCATTGACCCCGCTCACGCCTGGCCTCTGCCCATCTTGGGCAAGTGTAACAAAGCTCTTTAACTCTGCCGATAAATGCCCAGAGGCACCCTTCTCTGCCAGGAAGCTTCCTGCTCTGAGGCACTCAGTTCGCTCGCTCCATGAGTAGGCATGCCCACTGTAGCCAACTTTGTTCCATAAGCCCGGAAGCCCAAGGTGCTTTCTTGCACCAGTCTCCTGGTTCTGCTGCTGACATTTCTCTGTTGCTGCTTCTCACCATCTTCCACCATATCTGGTGTTACAACTCTCTCTCTTTCTGTCTCTTCAGTCTAGAAGGTTGTCAGTGCAGGGACCCTGGGTCCAAAGGACTCACTCCACTCCTAGCTCTTCATTCTAATGATAGTGAGGTTTCCCCTTCTCGTCTCTTGAATTGCTCATTTTAAGCCTAGAGGGATGACAAAACTGACTAATACCCTGGTTAGGGTTCCATAAACCTTATTTGCATGGTCCCACCTCCACAAGGGTGCCATGCACCTTATTTGCATCATTAGCAAGCTGTCCAATTCCCTTTCTGGGCCAAAAGCACATTATTTGCATAGTCCTACCCAATCATTATTTGGGGAGTTATATGACTATGCATGGCTGAAAGGGCCATATTAGGTAATCCACTGCACTGCACGTAGCAATCTTAGATTGGCTTCTTGTAGAATTGTGAATTTAAGATGGAAGAAATATTTTTATATTATTAGATAAAGGTAATTGGGGGAAACAAAAATAAATAAATATTATCTTAATTTTTAATTTTTCTTCAATATTTTCTCTAATAGTATTAACATAAACTGTACAGTTGAATTTGTAAAGAGTTTAAATTGCTTATAAGAAGTGGTTCATATTTTGGAGTTCTCTAAAACAATTTAGGAAAGAAAATCCTTCAACAAATCCTTGCAAGTTATCACAAAAGATGCTTTTCAAAATGCAATTGTCTTGCATTTTGGACATGTGGTCCCTAGAGTTTAGAAGAGAGCATATGTCCAGCTAGTTCAATTTATAAACAACAAAAAACAGTGACAGAAGTATCATGAATAGACACCATCCACAATTCACTGTCAAGCTACTGTCAACAAACACATGCATCTACCTGTATTTATTTAAATATTAGACATCAGTATTAGATTTCTTTATTATCTCTCCAAAATTATGTGTTATCAAAAAATAAACCAAAAAAGCAAATAAAACATTGTAGTAAAATAAACAATGGAAACATAGAGCAACACATCCTTATCCACTCAAAATATGTGCAATTCTCTAAAACTTAAGCCAGTTCAAATAAAAGCTTTTGATAGAGTGTCTTGATAAATAAAAGTATATAATGCATTGTGTTGAAAAGAGGAATATTTAAGGTTTACTCAGCACCAATTAGCAATTCTGTAAGCTATTTTATTTGGTAGTTAATATTCTAATGGCCAGTTATTCATTTCAAGAGAAAATTAGTAAAGATATAGCTAACATTTAGTTCTAAACACTATCATCTCTGACTGATCTCTGCTTCCATCCTTGCTCATCTATAATTCTACTCAACACAGCAACTAGAATAATCCTATAAACATTTATGTAAGGAACGTTTTGTTGTTGTTATTACTTTCCTCCCCCCATGGAGTGAGATAAGAAGCCACTGGTTAAAATCCTAAAATGGCTCTCCATCTTGGTAAATAATAATAATAGTCATCGGAGTGATCACAAGACCCTACAACAACTAGCCCCTGACATCTCTCTTACATATTTTAGTTGGCTCCACCATTTGCATTTTGCTCCAGAAACAGTAGCCTGTAGGCCACTTCTCTGCCTCAGGCCTATTGGCATTGTCATCTCTGCCTGGGTATGCCTTTTGCCAGATATTCACATGGCTCCCTCTTTCACCTCCACTGTACCTTTGCTCAAATGTCTCCTTCTCAGTGGATCCTTGCCTGACCACCTTATTTAAAACTGAACTCTACTTCCCAATTCTCTATCCTTAATTTTTGTCTTGTTTTTCTCCATAGAATACCAAAACTCATTGCCATCGAGTCGATTCCAATTCATAGCAACCACTATAGGACAGAATCAAACTTCCCTACAGGGTTTCCAAGGCTGTGAATCTTTATGGAAGCATACTGCCAAATCTTTCTCCTGCAGAGCAGCTTCTGAGTTTGTACTGCCGGCTTTTCAGTTACCAGATGAGAGCTTAATCACTGCACCACCAGGGCTCCTCTCCATAGAATATCACCATCTTTCACTTGTTTATTTTATTAACTTTCAGTCTTTTCACTGCCCTACTCTGCAAAGTAAGCAAGATAATAAGAGGGCTTTCTGTATGTTTGCATCACTGATGCATGCCAAACACTTGTAACAGTGCCCTGCACGAAGTAAAGTGCTGAAGGAATAATTTTTGAATGAATAAGGAATTTGACTATTATGCATATATTAATTTATGGACATGTATTTCACTGTTTAAAGTGTACCAGTGTGTGTAGGTTGACAAAATCATTTTGACTCTCCTGGAATCTAGGTTTCTGAGTTCAAGAAATTGGGATGACCCACTAAGGCCATCTGCTCTTCGTGTCCTTTTGAACCTTGAGCCTTTAAGGAACTGTTTTCCTGAAGTCACTTTCAAGTCAAACAATAGCCTAGTAAGCAGCTTAGCAAAGAATGTTTTGCCTTAGGCATTGAGGTTTTTTGGAAAATTATCTCTGTGCAGCCAGCTTCAAAAAGCAGGAAATCCCAGGTCTGACTAGAGGCTGTGTTTTAGGATGTATGGTGTGACCTTGGTGACTCTGTTTCTGTAACTGACCCTGAAACCTTGCACTGTGCTTTGATATTATCTCCTGAGAAATTAACACAACAATGACCTATATAACCTGCTTTCACTGTCCCCTCTTTGAAGCACCTTCTAGATACCTTCAGCGTGACACTATCTGATTAATATCCTATCTACTCACAATAAATATATTCTGTTACACTAATTTTTGGTGTTCCTCTGTGCATTTAGCTTTTTGACAAGGCATATCTCTTTAACTACGGCATAAAAATATCATTTTCTCAATATCATCACCAGTTGATAAGAATTTTAAAGTAAGGAATTCTGTGAGTATTTTGCATTAATGACCCTCAAGGCTACTGAAAATTTTTATCCTCCTAATTCTCAGCCTAAACTCTTCAATTCTAATAAATTAGTGGATAGTACACCCTTGTCAATTCCAAACCCTAAAACCTTACTACTAACCCTTTCTCCCACATCACCTCTGTAAAACCTCACCCATGAGCTAACACTAATGGAATTTCCTCTCAAACGTTTTAAAAGTTCAATAGTTATGAACTTAATCTATTAGGCAACCCAGAAAAGCAGTTTTAATTTTAGAAAGAAAAAGAAAAACTGTAAAATTCAAGGGTTTAAAGTAACCAATCCTTTAATCTATGGAAAATTAGAAAACAAATAAGTTATCTTTTTTCAAAATTTAGAAGCAACAAACTGAAATGATTCTCTAAAAGTCAGTTACTAAAGCCACGCCCCCTCACTTCCAAAGGTTAAGACCTCAATCACTCAAGGTAACGCCTACCTTAGTAAGCATGCTTCCAACTTAGACTCTCAACATGATAAAGTGCCTGCTCTGCCGTATGTGAACAACTTTATAGTTGCTTTTAAACTCTATAATCCATCGTTAGTTCTTTTTTAGAGGATAATAACATATAGTCTCTCACTTTTCTAATTCACTTCTCTACCCAAAGATGGATGATATTTAAAATAGGCACATGAAAGATTTTTCTTAAATCTTTATTGAGTAGTTGGAACTGTTTATTCCCATAAAATACAATTTTTGAAGATTTCTGTGTCTGTGTCATCATTTGAAACCTTTAGTACTCATCAACTTTTTAGGCTCAAAACATAACCAGTTTTGTGAAGAAAATGGGGAAATGTGGTTTTAGTATTTCAAACCAATATAAAAATGTTTTCTCAGTTGCTTTCCTTTCTATATGAACAGATAACTCTCTCTTCAGTGTTAACATATTGATGTAGAATATAAGTCTCTATCAGATGAACTAAGTGTACTTTCAAAACTATTTCTCATTAGTCTTTTTGACATTCTTATAGTGCAGATGGCAGCAAGTATAATCTTTACAGATAGAAATATGGAGAAAAAAAGAGGTTAAGTGATTTTCCAGTGCCATTTAGCACATTTGGGGGCAAAAAATATTTTCATTTTAAAGCCAGTACTCGATTTATATGAAGTGCCAGATTAAACTCATTTCAAGTTTTTTGTAATCGTATTTTTTTAGTCCTTAAACCACCTGTTGGTTTCTGATATAGCTGATTAGTCTCTCCTTTCTAAGCCCCAAAGAGTTATTTTTTCCCCATATCCCCTATTTCCACATAGGTAAAATGATAAAAATAGTAATGGCTGTTTTTTGAGTTAGCATCTAAATCTAAACATCTTGGTTCTAGAGGAAATATAACACAGTAGTTAAACACTGGTCTTTAAAGTCAGGTAAACTTGAGTTTAATCTCTAGCTAATACTAATTCCATGCTTTAAAAAAATTTACTTAACCTCTCTACTGCTTGGTTTCTTCATTTGAAATCTAGACATAATAATAGTATCAAACAAATAAGCAGACTATGGACATTAATTTTATAATGCCTGTTGAGTGCCTTGCCCAGAGCTGGAACATAAAAAGTCTGCATTGAATTTACAATAAAACATAGTATTATTACGTGGTAGTATGCACACTTCTTTTGTTAAAACTTTCAGCTGAAAGAGAAATTTTAGACCTTCCTCATCAGGAAGGGTCAAGTATTATGCATTCATTGAACAATTATTACTGAGAGTGAATTTTTGAATATCTAATATTAATCTGAGTTCCCTGATAGCACAAATGGTTTGCACTTGACTACTAATCTAAGGGTTGTTGATTTCAATGCACCCAGTGGCACTGTCTGGTGATCTGTCTCCATAAAGATTACAGCAAAGAAAATCAATGGAGCACATTTCTACTCTGTAGCACACGGAGTCTCCATGAGTCAGAACAGACTCGACAGCCACTTTTTTTTTTCCTTAGTATTAATCTAAATGCTGTTATATACTGGTAAGCCAAATAGACAAAACGCCTGCCTTCATGGAGTGTACTAGTAAAGAGCAAAAGTAAACAACTAGATATATAAATATATAATGTCAGGTAACAATAAGAGAGGGAGAGACTCTCCTTCAAAAAGAAATATATACATATATATATATATATATATATATAAAATGAGCAGGCATTAACTCTTAGAGGAAGGAATTAAACTATCTTAGAGGAAAGGCATTCCAGGTACAGGAAAGAAGTGAGAAATATGAGTTATTGCGATTAAATATAAGTAGATAATTTCTCAATCAGATGTGACTAGGAAATAAATAATAAACTGAAAATTAATATGAAACTTTTAAGTGACCTTATTTAAGCCAAAATTGGCCCTTGCAATAGCTGATGAGATATTTAAATGAACAAATTAATATTGTACACGTTTTTGTGTACAATATTTAAAAATAAGAAAATTTACTTAAAATAAGAATATACATTCTGATAAAGAAATCTCTATGCAAATGATGTTGAGTTTTCAAAATCATTTTTTTATCACTTAAGGTTCTAAAATTGTACCCTCCCCGTCATTTTTGTGTGAAACCTATTTGTTTAATGTATAAATAAATGAGTCAAAATTGGTTCAGTTGAACCTCTGTTTAGAAGCTTTTTGTGAACAATATGTTTGCTAAACAAATATTTCTAGAAGGATAAATTCTTTAATGTTAACAAAATAATATTTACCAATGAATAATGGTATAAATTTAGGTGTAGCAAAATTAAAATTGAAAACAGTAATTTATATTGACTTGCCTTTCATTCTCAGTAGAAGCAACATGTCATGTCCCTTTTTGAAGAACAATCATCACAGGTACCATTGCTGACAGTGTTTTTTTAACATAGACAATATTATAGGGATGACCTGTCATTCATCATGGAATTGTCATGTAGTGAAGAAGATACATGTAAATTATTCATATCAGTGTGTATAAGAAAGAGCTTGCTGCAGGACAATAATTAGAAACAATAAGTAAAAGATGAAACATAAGAATATTAGTAGTCTGTTATATTTTTGAGTGTAAGTACTAACATGATTTTAAAAATCCCTTTCTGGGAATTAGCAGAGAATCAGCCATCATCAGAAACCTATCTCAAAATGATTTGCAAACTAAAACCATGAAAATATGTTAAATAGTGGTTAGGAATAGAAATGATGTCAAAAGCCGGCTTTACTCTTTGTTTAAGTCATTTTCATGAACATATATTATTCAATTTTTTTTTTCACATCACACAATGATTTCTCCCTTTTTAAACTGTAACAGACATGCAGCTATGTAATGATCACTACCAACGTGAAATACTCTGGTATAAAGCAAGGATGCAGTATTGAAAAGATGCAATATTAAATGTTTCAATCTAATTTTGGTACTTTTATGCCTATACAATCATTGTAACTGCATTACAGAAAATAGAATTTCTTAAATTTGCTTTAATGATGCAATAAGAATAATTTATATAGAACAGATAGGTTATTATGAATAGTGAAACTGAAACACTTGGAGATGTTCATTATTTTAAGATAAATAACCAAGTCCAATAATCTGAAATTCTAAATTTCTGCCAAATATGGACAGAACCAATTCAAACTCTGAATTATTGGAACTTATTGCATTTTTTTCCTGTTAAAATATTGCAGCAATTTTCTATGTTTTAGGTTCAAAGACACAAGAAGATGCATGTGTATGAATATGCAATTACTCTAATTTTTCTAAATCACAGTGGAAATGACTTAATTGTCCTTTTTTTAAAAAATAATATTTGAGAATAATGTATTTTCAAACTCTACTGGCAACAATCTGTCACCTTGAGTCCTCTAGTCCAGTGCAAAAATAAAACTATTTTACATCTTTCTCTTCCTTTATGAACATTTTTAGAGGTGAAGACTAGAGTTACATGTGCAAGATTGTTTTTGTACTATAATATAAAATTTTAAATAAATTGAGTCAGAAATTTAATTTAATTTGTTGTCAATTTTGAATATATTTACCTGAAGGGAATCTTTTTGTCAAGCTTTACTTTAGAGATCTACAAAAACAAGATTTCCAAAATATTGTTTTATAAAAGTAACTAATATATTTTCTTCTATCAAATTCTGTAGATGGTCTTAGTCTTTACCCTGCAACTTTTGCTAACACAAACACTACTGTTTAAGAATTCTTATGTGGAAAGCAGATAATTAGCTCCTATTTCATCTGTTAGAAATCTGAATTTAACTTTTAAGTTATCATATTACTGCCACATTTATTTTTAATTAAGCATTTTACGCTAATTATGATTTCATAGCCTCCAGTTATTAGCATACAAATGTAAGCCAATAATACATTCATAATTATCTTTAACAGACTAAATTAGACTGCCCATGGACTGAGACAAAAAAATATGATTTCGATTGCTGCAAGCTTTCCTACAAGGTATACATTGTTTGAATAGAAATGATAAAGAAACCCTTTCGTAATAGAGGAATCCCGAAGGTCTGAAATAATCAATAGGTACTTACCATAGAAAATCCTATAAAAAAAAGAAAATAATGGGAAAGTACTTTAAAATTTCAGCTGTGGTTTTGGGAAGTATTATTTAAAATTCAAAAGTATGTGAAAATTATTAATAAAGAAGATTCTAAGGTTTAATTTAATTTAATTTAGTAAATGTAAAGTGTTCATTAAAACTATGTTATCTTCATTTTAAATTTATAGTTTTTGTCTAATTGTCCATTCTCCTGATTCTTGAAAAGTTTTATTTTCTAGTTGTTTTATATTGTGTGAGTGTTTTTTTTTTGTTTGTTTGTTTGTTTGTTTGTTTTTGCTTGTTTTCTATAGAGGATTACTAGAGAGAGTAGATTACTTTTTCCTCAGTGAAGCCCACCACAGCACTCCCAAATTTCCATAATATATTTTAAAATCTCCATATTGGAGAATTAGCTCAAGAAAACTTTCTTCTTCAGGACAATAATTATACCCATGTAACACATGGGAGAGATCAGTCTTCAGGTGGACTCTGATTTTCTTGTCATGTCTTTGGTGTCTTCAGCATACCCACTCACTAACCATTGGATTTTCTTGTAAGCCAATTACTTCACAGTAGATGGAAATTAAATAGAAAAATTATTCTGGCAAACATCTCACAAATTACATTTTCATTTGTCTTTTACAATAAGCATTCTGTGAAACCTTTAAGAGAAGAGGCCATCTACATGAAACATTCCCATGTCAGCCAGGCAACCAAAAGTCTATGTTCTATTAAACCAAAACTAATTCTGACACAAAATTAACAAAGGTTGTTTAGTCATAAACTTGTGACAAAGAGGGTATGTTTTAGAGAGTAAAAGGGGAAAACACTGAGACAGTCTACAACTGGTGAGTGTTCTATTAAGTTGGAATTATTTGTAAGAGGAGACTTTCTAATTGGTCTTGAGGTACATGTGGTAGTCCTTAATTGACTGCAAGGGGTAGGTAAGAAGTTTGGGGACTTTTCAAAAGGAAGGTTGCTCAGTGTTAAAGTTTCCCGTGGCCAGCTATTTTTTAGGACATGAGGAGTTAATAGGGTGTTGTTTTTGTGGTCAAACTATCATAGTCACATTGAAGGGCTACCATGGCAGACTGGTTTCCAGTTTGGATACCCCCTCTCCCTAGGGATTTTTTTTTAGAGTATGGCATAAGGTCTAGCTCTGAATTCAGACTGTTTATGTTAAGCGATTACTGAGATGCCCCCTTAAACAACTTATTTTACCATTCTGAGACTCAGTTTGTTCCTGTGTAAAATGAGGTTAATGATATCAACCTCACTTGGGTAGAGAGAGGATTAGCAGAAGAACTAAAACAGACATGATAGAAGAGTCCCAGTTTTCATCCTTGACTTCTACCATTGCCACCTTTTTCCATTTTGCTATCTACCTCCCTTGCCCTGTGAGGTTTTACTGATAAACATATCCCACTGCCTTTGAGTTGATTTCAACCCATACTGACCCCACAGGGTTTCCAAGGATGTAAATCTCTACTGAAGCAGACTGCCATATCTTTCTCCTGCAGAGCACTGGGCGTTTTGAACCACGGACCTTTTGGTTAGCAGTTAATAGCTTTAATCCATGCCCCACTAGGGTGGCAAAAATGGTTTTCATAAAATTATGTTCTGATAGTTGTCAGGACTGTACCAATAACCTCGATCAAAGGGTACAAAAATAAGTCTGACCAACTGTAACTTTCCGCTGAAGTCAAAAACAGCTCTGCCTAAGCCCAAATCACAAAGACAAGCACTCCACTTTTCTATCTTATAAAACCCTGACCCTGATTCAGTAGGATCATCGCCAGGTCTTCAGATGCTCCCTAATGTGCATCAGCTGAATAAAGCCTTTAACCTGCATTTCAGTCACTGAAATAATTTTCTTTCAGATAGATATGTAAATTCTATCCTGCCTGGTAGTAATTTTAACTGACTCCCTCCCCACTAGGGAAAGACCAGTTTTGTCCCCATTTGCAATTCATCTCAACATTGCTTTATACCGCATAAACTTGTGCTGTTTTGACTTTTTATTTGAATTGATAATAACATCTGCCTGGTTCCTCATATCATATGAGTAAAATAAATTAGTTAATATGTGTTCATTAATATACAGTATCAAGTCATGATTTTACCTTTTTTTCTGAAAATTATCTTTTAACATCTTTCATGACCTTTCTTAATGTATGAGAACAGTTTCTGAAGCTATCGAAGTTCTTATTTCTTTAAATGCATTTGAAGGATCATCTCTTGTGAAATTCCTGTGCTAAAGCATGGATGAGAAACAAAGCATGAATGTCTGTGTGAAAGCTAATTCGACTGATATACAGACAAGTGTGCAAAGGGACAGAGTACATTTCAGGGGTTGGTGGCCTTCAGACACCATAGGTTTTATTGATTTATTTCCTGAAAATCAAACATGGATATCTGAATAAACAGAACTACTGTACTGCACTCTAATGGCCCATAGGTATACAAAACATATAAATGCAATATGGTGGGAGGGAGTTTATAATTCTAAATGGAATAGCTGTGTGATAGCTTGAATTGTGTCTCCAAAAAATAAGTGTTAGAATCCTAAAGCCTATACCTGTGGATGTAATTCCATTTGGGAATAGGGTTTTTCTTCAGTAAATGAGGCCATACCAGTGTAGGGTGTGTCCTAAACTGAATCACATCTGAGCCACAAGGAGCAGCATAGACACAGAGACAATCAAGCACAGAGGGGAGATATATGCCACGTGAAGATCATCTAGAAACCAAGGAAAACGGGCTACAGATGCTAAGTAAAGGATCTTCAGCCAGAGCTAACAGTGAGAGAACTTTCCCTAAAACTGGTGACCTGATTTTGGACTTCTAGCTTCCATAATTTTGAGAAATTAAATTTCTGTTCTTTAAAGCCACCCACTGTGATATTTCTGTTACAGCAGCATTAAGAAACTAAGCTGTGAAGAGAATAATTGTGCCCAGAGTGGATAGAAAAAGATAGTTCTGCTTGAGAGCTAATACTGAGCAGCAAAAGGGTATAGGAAAGGAATCTCTTCAACCCACATCACATTCTTTTCTCTAGAGGGAAATATTTCTCATTTCAGTACAAAATGTCCATCACAGGGAAATACAGCTTACGCATTGTCAGAATCTATTGATGTCCATCAATAGCAATTTACCTTTTCTGCTGAACACAAAGTAAGTACTAAGATAACAGTTATTGGGTACTTTTTTCGTCTTTGGTAACCAGCAGAGTCTTTTCAAACCCTAAAATTTCACAGCTATGGGGACATATCAAAACGATGAATCTGGCATCCATGTACTACAATTTTGCCTGTTGTGGAACTGATTATTATAGACGTCTCACATGTTTTGCATGGAAGAATTTCAGCATTTTGATTAATTTCCTATCAGTACGGTTGTTTTTTTTTTTTTCCTCAGAAGTTGGTTCAGAGCATTCACCAACACTTTAAAAAGAAATGGTTTTACTATTGTTACAAACACCGAAGACTTATATTAAGCCACTCAACCATAGCATTTTTATTACCTCAAAGGATATCTGTGATTAGTGAAGAATCAAAAGATCTCTAATTGGAGAGAGAGGGAGAAAAACAAAATAGGGAGAGCTTAAAAGAGAAGAAATAAAATGAATATGAAAAAGAAAAAGAATATTTTCTTTCAGTATACAGGATATTAGTAACAAACACATTAACAACAGAACAGCAAGAAACCATGTAGGGTTATTCATAGATTACCTGAAATTAAAATTGATTAGCTCTAACTTGCAAGAAAATGCTAAAATAATGACTACAAGACCAGGTTTCTATTTTCTATTCCAGTTTTATTTCTCACTTTGCTATGTTGTATATATACGTGTGTGTGTGATCATATTAATAGTGTGTTTTTAATACAGGTATATTACTAATACAGTGTGTAATAATATACATTATCAGTGTGACACTGATTTCTGTTTTCTAAAAGAAGTTAAAAAATTACTTCTCATAAAAGGCAATATAGTTCAAGTTCCATAAAACCTTTTATGGTGATTGAATGTTTAAAAATTTCCTTCCTGAAAATTAATAGTTTCCAGAAACTGGAAATTTTTTAGAGAAATTCATCTTAAATAATCTGAGAAAAGATCAGTGTTTTCCAGCTGCTTTGTAAACAAAGTCAACCTGCATTCATTGACTCAACTCAATATCTGACAAAATAGAATAAGATTTGGTGCTCATTGAAATGTCACTGGATGGGACAATGCTTCACTTTGTCAATATGTACACTTTATTTACAGGTGTATTGATTGACATCATTATTTCATGCCTTAATTATGTCTTTCCTTCTGGGAAAAAAAAAAAAACCCACAGGCTATCTCAGAGTCCAGAGAGCTGTATTTAAACATGAGCTCGGTTAATATTGTTAATATTTCTGTAAACATCATTTGGCAGCCTTTGCCATTCAACGAGGAACTAGAAGTCAACAAGGAGGCCTCCATATCAAAGTGAAGGAAGCAGCTGTTTGAGCCCACATTGATATGCCCTCTGCATGGAGGCATGAATCCGTCCACTACCTTTTTTTCTCATGCCTGACCCAATGTGACACAATCTTACACAGCATACACAAGTGACAGATTTAACCTGGTTGTTTATCTGGTTTCCCTAGTAATACCCTCAGGTCTAAAGTTACAAGCACAAAGAATCTTGAAAGGCATAGAAGAGTCCACAGCAGTAGAGGAAGAAAATATGTATCTATTGATCGATCTATCGATCGATCCATCGATCTATCATCTATCTATGGAGCGCTGCTGTCACAAAGGTTAATGGCTTGGCTGCTAATGGGAAGGTCGGCGGTTTGAACCCACCAGCCGCTTTGCAGGAGACAAGACCTGGCAATCTGTAAAGATTACAGTATAGGAAACCCCATGAGGCAGTTCCATTCTGTCATATAGTTATCACGTAGGGTCACCATGAGTCAAAATCAAGACACACAACAAATACATATATAGAGAGAGAAAAAGAGATAGATATAAATAAATATAGATACATAAAGAGATTTATGTCAGGGAATTGACTTATGTAATTGTGGGGACTGGCATGTGCAAAGTCTGTAAGTCAGGTCAGCAGGAGCCGATGTTGTAGCATTTATTTTTTTATTAAGGTTTTTTTTTTTTCCTAAATTTTATTTTTTTGGTGTTGTTGATAATATACACAACAAAACACAAGAATTCAACGGTTTCTACGTGTGCAATTTAGTGATATTGATTACATTCTTCGAGTTGTGCAACAATTCTCACCCTCCTTTTCTGAGTTATCCCTCCTTCATTAACATAAATTCACTGCCCTCTAAGGTTCCTATATAATCTTTCAAGTTGCTGTTGTCACTTTGATCCCTTATAGTTATTGAAAGAGCTTAATGATCAAGGTAGAACTTTTTTACTGGTTAAGCTAAACTATTGTTTGGTATAAAGAAGACCTCAGGGGATATATATATATATATATATATATTTTTTTTTTTTAATTGTACTTCAGGTGAAGGCTTACAGAACGAATAGTTTCTCATTGAACAGTAGTACACATATTATTTTATGACATTGGTTAACAACCCCATGACATGTCAACCCTCTCCCTTCTCAACCTTTTTTTTTTTTTTTGGTGAAAATATACATAGCCAAAGATACTCCATTTCAAAAATTTCTACATACATAGTTCAGTGACATTGACTATGCTCTTCCAATTGTGCTGCTATTCTCACTTTAGATGAAGGTTTACAGAACAAAATAGTTTCTCATTAAACAGTTAGTACACACGTTGCCCTCTGACAATGGTTAACAACCTCACTACACATCAACACTGTCCTTACTCAACCTTGGGTTCCCTATCACCAACTTTCCTGTCCCCTTCTGCCTTCTAGCCCTTGTCCCTGGACTTCTGTGCCTCATTAGTCCCGTTTTGTTTTATGGGGCTCTCCAGTCCCAGGCTGAACAGTGAACCTCGGAAGTGACTTCACCACTGAGCTGAAAGGGTGCCTAGGGGCCATACTCTCGGAGTTTCTCCAGTCTCCTTTAGGCCAGTAAATCTGGTCTTTTTTTGTGAGTTAGAATTTTGTTCTACATCCGTCTCAAGCTCTGTCCAGAACCCTCTGTTGTGATCCCGGTCAGAGCAGTCAGTGGTGGTAGCCAGGCACCATCTAGCTGTACTGGACTCAGTCTTGTGGAGCCCATGGTAGCTGTGGTCCATTAGTACTTCGGACTAATCTTTTCCTTGTATCCTGTTCTCTTCATTCTGTCTTGCTCCTGAAGGGGTGAGACCAGTGGAGTATCTTAGATGGCTGCTCACAGGCTTTTAAGACCCCAGACACTACTCACCAAGGTAGAATGTAAAACATTGTCTTTATAAACTGTGTTATGCCAATTGAGCTGAATGCTCCCTGAGACTATGGTCCCCACAGCCCTCTGCCCAGAAATTCAGTACCTCAGGGAGTTTTGATGTGTCTGTGGAGCTTCCATGACCTTTCTTTGTACAAGCTGTGCTGGTTTCCCCTGTAGTGTGTACTGGCTCACCCTTCACCCGAGATACCACTTATCTATTCCCTACTTAGTATTCCGCCCCCCAATCCCTGGTAACCAACAAAGATTGTTACATTTTGCGTGTGAACTTTTTCATGGGATTTTACAATAGAGGTCTCATACAATATTTGTCTTTTTGTGATTGACTTATTTCACTCAGCATAATGTCCTCCAGTTTCATCCATGTTATGAGATGCTTCACAGATTCATCCTTGTTCTTTCTTGTTGCATAGTACTCCATTGTGTGTATGTACCATAGTTTGTTTATCCATTCATCTGTTGATGGGCATCTAGGTTGTTTCCATCGTTTTGCTATTGTGAACAATGCTGCCATGAACATAGGTGCGCATCTGTCTATTTGAGTGACAACTCTTATTTCTCTAGGATATATTCCTAGGAGTGGGATTGCCGGATCGTATGGTATTTCTATTTCTAGCTTTCTAAGGAAACACCATATCATTTTCCAAAATGATTGTATCATTTTGCATTCCCACCAGCAGTGCATAAGAGTTCCGATCTCCCCGCAGCCCCTCCAACATTTGTTATTTCCAGTGTTTTGGATTTGTGCCAGTAATGCCGGGGTGAAATCATATCTCATTGCGGTTTTGACATGCATTTCTGTAATGGCTAGTGATCACAAGCATTTCCTCATGTGTCTGTTGGCTGCTTGAATGTCTTGTTTGGTGAAGTGTCTGTCCATTTCCTTTGCCCATTTTTAACAGGATTATTTGTTTTTTTCTTGTAGAGGTGTTCGATTTTCTTGTAGATTATGGAGACTATACCTTTGTCTGACTTGTACTGTCAAAACATTTTTCCCAGTCTATAGGTTCTCTTTTTACTCTTTTGGTGAAGTCTTTTGAAGAGCATAGGTGTTTGATTTTTAGAAGATCCCAGTTACCTAGCTTATCTTCTGGGGTTTGTGTGTTGATGGTTATGGTTTGTATCCTGTTAATGCCATGTATTAGGGCCTGTAGTGTTGGTCCTATTTTTTCTTCTATGAACTTGATACATTTTGGCTTTATATTTAGGTCTTTGATACATTTTGAATTAGTTTTTGTGTATGTTGTGAGGTATGGGTCCTGTTTCATTTTTTTGCAGATGGATATCCAGTTTGCCAGCACTGTTGGTTAAAAAGACTGTCTTTTCCCCATTTGATGGACTTTGGGCCCTCGTCGAAGAACAGATGACAGTAGGTGGATGTATTTACATCTGGGTTCTCAATTCTGTTCCATTGGTCAATGTATCTGTCAAAGTACCGGTACCAGGCTGTTTTGACCACCGTAGCTGTATAGTAGGGTCTGAGGTCAGTTAGTGTGAGTCCTCCAACTTTATTCTTCGTCTTCAGTACTGCTTTACTTATTCCGGGCTTCTTCCTTTTCCATATAAAGTTAATGATTAGTTTTTCCATCTCTTTGAAGGATGTTGATGGTATTTTGATTGGGATTGCATTGTATTTGTAAATTGCCTTGGGTAGAATTGTCATTTTCACAAGGTTGAGTCTACCTATCCATGAGCATGGTATGTTTTTCCATTTATGTAGATCCCTTTGGGTTTCTTCCAGTAGTGTTTTGTAGTTTTCTTTGTATAGGTCTCTTACATCCCTGGTTAGATTTATTCCTAAGTATTTTATTTTTTAAGGGGCTATTATAAATGGTATTGTTTTCCTGATTTCCTTTCCATTGTTCTCTTTATTGGCGTATAGGAATCCAACTGATTTTTGAATGTTTATCTTGTATCCTGCTACTCTGCTGAAACTTTCTATTAGTTCCAGTAGATTTCTCATGGAGTCTTTAGGGTT
>NW_004444261.1:698860-741843 GCF_000243295.1 Trichechus manatus latirostris
TTTAATAAATTCAAGTCTTTGTTTCTAAGGTGTGTCTCTTGTAGACAGCATATTGATGGATCCTGTTTTCTTATCCATTCTGTCACTCTCCATCTCCTTATGGGTGCATTGAGTCCATTTACATTCAGTGTAATTATTGATAGGTATGAGTTTGTTGCTGTCATTTTGTAGTGCTTTTTTTTGTGGTGCTGACGTTTTCTTTGTTCTTCTTACTCTCCTGTGCTGAATTACTTTCGTTTGTGAATTTTTTTTCATTTCTTTTGTTTTTGTAGGTTTTGTTTTTGCTGAGACTTTATTTTTTCCTCTTTATTTTTATGAGTAAGTTTGTTAACTTTCTTTGTGGTTACCATGAAATTTACCCTTATCTTTCTAAGTTTGAAGGGGTCTATTATTACTTGGTATCACCTTGCTTTCCTCTCCATTAGGAGGTTGTATACCTACACTTTTTATTCCCTCTTTTATTGTTCCAATGTTGTTGTCATTTACAGATTGACTGCTCTGATTCCCTGTAGTATTTCTTTTGGTTTTAGATAGTCCTTGAGATTTCATTTCCTAGATTGGTATCTGGCTGGTAGGAATCCTGAGTCCTAGATTCAGCTTGTGAGCTGAAGTTGTTTGTCCTCAGATTGAAGAACTCCCTTTATTAATTTTTGTAAGTTTGGTTTGGTTTTTACATATTCTTAGGGGATATTTTTTGTTTAAGGATTAAAGAATATCTCAGGGCAATAGTTTCAGCAATTCATCCACCCTCCATGGCTCCAGAAAGTCTGGAATCCATGAGAATTTGAAGTTTTCTTCTGCATTTTCTCCCTTTTGATCACAATTCTTCCATGGAATCTTTAATCAAAATGTTCAGTAATGGTAGCTGGGCACCTTCCAGTTCTTCTGGTCTCATGGCAAAGGAGACAGCTATTCATGGAGTCAATTAGACTCACATTCCATATACTCCTCCTATTCCTGACCCTCCTTCTTTTTCTGTTGCTTCAAGTGAATAAAGACCAATTGTTGTGCCTTGGACAGCTACTTGCAGGCTTTTAAGACCTCAGGCACTGTGCAACAAACTACGAGATAGAAGAGAAGCACTAAACACGTTATCAGGACAATTAATGTGATGTCTCATGAAATTGTGATCCTAAACATCCAAACCAAGGAAATAAATTTCATGAGGTGTTTGTACATAAGCAGCCTCAGCAGGGCTATGTTATTTTTTAACACATTGCACATACTCTTGAATTTTATTTCCTAAGTAGTATATATGTAAGCTGGATTAAATCAGTGATTTTCAAAGTTAAAGAGAGGTAAAGGCTGTGATAAAGTTCTCACCTTTCTGTGACAAAATTAAGAAGGTCAGAAACATATTTTTTTTTAGTAAACATAAATATGTTAAGTTAAATAGGTGTCTCTGATTATGAAATTCTTTATTTTATACTGTATCGATGTTTATATAATTTAAGATTAGGTTCTGCTGGAAGTAACTGACGTAAAATCTGAGGCTTTTATTAGTTATATAAGTGGAGTTCTAGATAAGCTGGTGGATATAGAATTTGGTCATAAATCACATGGTTTTAGAAATCACTCCTTGCTTCTATTTAGTCTTTATCCAACCTATAATTTTGAGTGGGTTCATTTTCATTGGTTCTTAGACTTCAGAAACTTGTATAGATGATCTTCAATTATAAGGCACAGTTATTAAGGAATACAGGAATATTATGTTTTTTTTTTTTCTTTTATGTTTACCCATGAATCTACTATACGGCTTTCAAATAGTTGTTTGGTTGGTTTTTGATAGATCATTTATATAGTTCTAATCTGAGGGCAGAAATCCTGGTGGCATAGTGGTTAAGAGTTCGGCTGCTAACCAAAAGGTCGGCAGTTTGAATCCACCAAGGGCTCCTTGGAAACCCTTCAGGGCAGTTCTACTCTGTCCTAGGGTCACTATGAGTTGGAATCGACTTGACGGCAATAAGTTATTGGTTAATCTGAGGACACTGAAATTAGCCTTGTTCTCAAGGGCACTCTAGAATGCTCTTCAGATTCCTTAAGTAGTTATCAATAGTCCCTTGACAGTTTTGTTCTCTATTTTCCACTTGGTGCACTAAATGTAATGAAAGTAAAATGAGTCTGAATAGTAGGAAATCTTTAGAGTGGAGACAAACTATCACCAAACCTCTGGCCTAAGGCATAAAGAAGTAATGTTCCCTTTATTTCTGTCTTTGAATGCATTAGCTAGTCTCTACTGCTATTTAATTCCTCCCTCTCTGAGAATCACAAAGTTCCTTTGTTTTCTACCTCATAAAACCAGCTGTTAATTCAACAATTATTTATTTTGTTTTAGGCAATAGACTAAACTTGTGTGATGTAGTGATAGCATCGTAAGTGTTCAAGAATCTTGAAGTCTAGTGAGATAGATGGGCACATTAACAACTAAAAAAGTTGGCAGCTGTTGTCCATTGGAAGAAAATACTATAGAAACACCAAAGAAAATGTTTGTTGGACACACTCATTCTACGTATTTTCAGATTTCCTCTACTACCTACCTTCTTCTTTCTCACTCTTTCTAAGTGTCCACATGAGCCGAGTTACCCATCCACCTCTAGATTTGTTCTACTGCTAGGTATGCAATTTGGCTTTCTGACCTGTCTCTGAGGGATAAGATAATGCAATCTGGAGTGTTAGTTTCCCATGAGGCAACACTGACTAATGCGAAAGGGAGATGGAAGAGAATAAGGGCAGGTAAGATACCCCCCCCCGTTTCTCTTCTTGGAACGCTGCTAGGTGTAGTTTCTCCTCCAGATATTCCAGATTAGTGCAACACTGAGCCAGCATGTTTGAGGAATAATTTCCTGTGCCTCTTAGCAGCTCATATTGAAGCAGTGGCAAGGCAGATAAGTTATACCACCACATTGCTGCACATATTTTCTTACTTCTTTTCTCTTCTCTCCTTACACTCACCACCATAGTCTTGTACCTCCAAATTAAAATATCAGCACTTTAAATGTTGCCTTTCATTCTGCTTCTAGAAAATCTGGGTTAATACACATGGTTAATTTTGTTCAAGGAAGATCATGGTTTTACTATATAATAACAAACTAATGTTTTGTCTAAAAAGGCAGATTAAACGAAATGGTTTTATGATATTGGCATTATTTTTAACTCAAAACAAAAACTCTATTCTTACAAAATCAAAGGTGAACTATGTTCAAATAGCATTTCTACTAGGGCTCAATCTTGGGATAAAAAACATTAAAGGTAATGTCTTTTCATATTGTTCTACATGTATTTTGCCCAAAGTCTACCAGTCTAGGAATTAAGTAGAGCCTAAATCCAGGGTCAGCCGTGCTCATTCATTAAGTCATTAGCCCTGGTATGGAGTCAGTATCTTCTCAGAGAAATGGGCACTTTTACTAAATGCACCTGAAATAGGATATTGGCAGACCTTTCTGTGGGGTCCTCCACATTGTTATATATTTTTATCCATCTATACTGTTACATGAAAAAAATAAATCTAAACTTATCACATATAGTTCCAATCATGGAATTGAAACATGAAGTGAAAGTATGGTTTAGGGTATTTATGAAATATCTAATTGAGATAACAATAATTTTAAAGACTATTCAGCCATACTTTGGTGGTAATATGGATAAAAACAGGAGAGAGATCATTTTCACCAAAACATTGTTGCTCAGTTCTTCATTAAAGGCTTTGTACTTCTAATGCTTACCAATATATACACAGTATATCATAGAGTGCCTGACATATAATAATTACTTCAGTGAATGAATAAATGAATTCTGCCAGTTTAATGGTCTGTGGTCCATTAAGTAATGCAACATTTTTACAAAGAAAAGACAAGCTTTAGTAGGAAATCTCATCAATTGATAAAAATTACAACAATCTAGATTTTAATGACAAACCCTCAGGCTTTCTACTGTAAAGATACTGTGAAAGCCCTTCGCAAATAAATCACAACCTTGAATAAATCGCAACAAATATAATATTGTATATATTTCCTGGCTCAGCATAAAGTAAGATAAATATGCACACCCCTACACAATTTGGATCAGTATACTTTGTTCCCCAAAGTTTAGGCCTATCTGTGATTTCAGATATATCACTTAACCTAGAGTAGATCAGACTATGAAAGACTGGCTGTCATTAACCAAACTCAGAGAAAAGTGGCTATTAAACTCTGCAGGGCACAGAGGTTTCAAGTAATTATAACGGTCTTTACTCCCTTTCCAAGTATCAGGCTATACAAATATTGATGACATTATTAGACATTTCTTTATTGTGTATAGATGTATTACCTGGTGATAATTCATCTGGAACAACTAAGAAATATTAAGAAATAATGTCTGGATTAGTAGAATATATAACTTTTTTTCTTAGGCTAGACTATTTTTACTTGCTGCCTTCTGGTAAAGATGGAAATATATCAAATAAAATGTCTCTAAGATTATAGTGGGATTTCTAAGAAAGAAGAATGATTGAATTACAAATGCAGAGGGAAAAGATTTCTGCTAGTGGGTGGTATTTGTATTTTGAGAGATGACATTTCATGGATCATAGGTTCAAGCAAATACCCAATGTGCCAGACATTAACTGCCACTTAGCAACAGTGATAGAAAAGTAGAAAACATCTGGTTATGGATAATGAGCCAGAACTTCTCAGCTCTCCTGGATGCTTACAGCATTGGGCAAAGGTCATGGTGGAAGGCCATCTGGCTCCCTGTGTTAAGATATGTAGGGACATTTTCTAGCAGTGCAGATTATCAGCAGACTTATAAGAAACAGCAGGTAAGAAAATCTGTTAAGTAGTAAATATTCAACCACCAATTTTAAATTACTGGAATTAATAGTTCATTGCTATAGTGGCTACTAAATCACAAACTATTGAAACATACGAACTATGTAATAATAATACGGAAAACAGTTAAACTATATTATGAATACAAGTAACAAATCATGTTAAGCAATCCATGCAGAGAAGCTATGTGTGAAATTATAACTTAGAATATATTTACTTTCTACAAATACTTTTTCCTTTTCTGATTTTTCCTTAATTCCACCCTTATTATATTTCTATCAACAATTACTTAATGGAAAAGATATTCTGTCATTAATATAAGGTTAGATATAATTTTTTTCTTGCCAAAAAAAATTATAAAGCATTGAGCATGTATCATGAATTAGATGTTGTGCCTGACCTTGAGAACCCAACAAAGTTAATGCCTTAAAGAACTGACAGTTTCGTTGGAGAGAAAAGTTATAGGAATTTTTACAAGAGACTATTTTGCAATGTAATACAATACATGCTTGCCTTAGTCATCTAGTGCTGCCATAACAGAAATACCACAAGTGGATGGTTTTAACGAAGAGAAGTTTAGTTTCTCACACTCAAAGTAGGCTAAAAGTCCAAATTCAGGGCGTCAGCTCCAGGGGAAGTCTTTCTCTCTCTGTCGGCCTTCTCATCAGTGTTCCCCCGGACTAGGATCTTCTTGGTGCATGGACCCCGGTCCAAAGGACGCGCTCTGCTGCCGGCACTGTTTCCTTGATGGTATGAGGTCCCCCTGTCCCACTGCTCACTTCTGTCTTTTATATATCAAGAGATTGCCTCAGGACACAATCCAGTCTTGTAGATCCAGTCTTGCCTTACTCACACAACTGCCACCCATCCTCCCTCATTAACATCATAGAGGTAGGATTTACAACATATAGGAAAATCACACAGTACCAGGAATCATGGCCAAGCCAAACTGATATACACATTTTTTGGGGGATATAATTCAAACCATGACAATGCTGTAATAGAAATAGTCTATGACTCTTATAGGAGAAGGTCAAGGAAAATTTCCCAAATGAAATGTTACTGGGGATCAGTGTTTTGTAAAGTGGGGATATTAGTCAGGTAGAAAGATTAGTCAGAGTGTCTGGACCAGAAGGAAAAGCAGAGAAACAAGCAAAGAGGCATAAAACAGCATAACAAAGACATAAGTAGCATAAATGGTTAAGCTCTTGGCTACTAACTGAAATGTTGGAGGTTAGCACCTACTCAGAGGCACCTCAGAAGAAAGGCCTGGTCATCTGCTTCTGAAAGGTCAGAATCATGAAAACCCTATGGACAGTTCTATGCTCCAACACTTGGGATCTCCATGAGTTGGAACTGACTTGACTGGCAGCTGGTATTATTCAAGAAAGTGAAAGCCAGCACCGAAGAGCTGCCTCTTCACCCTGTTTGTCACGCTAATGAGCTAGATTTTATCCTGAAGGCAGTAGAAAACTTCAGAATGACTTTAAAGTCATAAAAAAAGTTTATGTTTTAGAAAGACCATTCTGACAAGCAAGATAAAAAATTGATTGCAGAATTGCCATTCTAAAGGCTAAAAAATCATCTAGGAATAACTGGTACCATAACTGGTAACAAAGAAAAGAAATATTAATGATCTGAACTAATACATGGCCAGTGAGAATAAAGAAAAAGGAACGTATCTGAGAGATATTCAAGAAGTACTATCAAGAAGACTTGGTGTCTCTTCATAATAGACTGGATTATAAGACAAAATGACACTTGTGAAGAGTATGCTTCTTAGTTCAAGTAGATACACAAGACTAAATGGGCAGTTCCTGTCTGGAGGTGAGATGAGAAGGCAGAAAGGGGTAGGAGCTGGTTGAATGGACTCTAGAAATCCAGAGTGGAAAGGAGGAATGTGAGGTCACATTATAGGGATAGCAATTAGGGTCACATAACAATATGTGTTTAAATTTTGTATGAGAAACTAACTTGAGCTCTAAACTTTCACGTAAAACATAATAATAATAATAATAATAAAGACTTGGTGTACAATTGGATATTAGGGTTTATACAGAAGAATTATTCAAAGTCAAATCCCAAATTAGAGGCCTGGTGTACTGAATGGATAATAATCTCAGTGACTATATTGTGATATTGGTTAATATTATCATGAAGTTATCAGAATTATCATGACATTAAGATTATTTATTTTGAAGTTACTTCATTTTAAAATTCTGATTGAGCATGTTTTATGTTATAATCATAATATGTAAATAATGTTTTTTGTACTAAGGGAAAAATTGTGAAAAACATTAGCATCGACAAAGGACTTACTGAGTTATCTGTCTAGTGTGACTTTCAGAGCTATCTTGTCTTACTTTGTCTTTGAGCTATTTTACTTCTCTGTAAATTGCAGAAATTGATAGAAATGCAATTAATTATTGCCAGTAAAAATGCAAATAAACTGTGTCCTCTGGAATGCAAGTGGTTATTCTCAGTAGATAGACCTGTTTTACATGTATTTGTAAATGTATTTCACAATCTATATTTCTCTCTCTCATCTGTCTACTTGGTTTTTAAATTTTTCTTGAAACTAGTTATAATATTCTAGTTGTTCATTTACTAATTAACAAGTTAAGAAAATTATTGACATTTGTTCACTTTATATTTGTATGAGAGTCACAATTTGACATTTTAGAAAAAATATTTGAAGAAAATACATATAAATGCACATATACATGTATTGTTTATAAAAAATATAACTTATTGGTGTTGTGCATTGAAATAATTTACCTTATGAATACATAATGAAAACTTAAGAAAACTACAGTATACACTGAAAAAACTCTACCATAACACAAAAGAAAAGGAGTATGATATAAATTATTTTAAAAAAAAAGTTCATAAGTAAGACAAAGGACAGAGTTTTACCTCATTAAAAAAAAAAAAAAAAACTTTTAGATAAGTAACTGGAACAAATCATAGTGAAAAATTAATCAATTATTTAATAAAATAAAATAAGACTTTCAAGAAATATCTGAGACTGTAGTTGATAGTGCTTAATAATTGCCAGGAAAAAATTATAAAATGAAACCAACAGCTGGTTAAAAACTTTAAATTTCAAGAACAAAGTAAATTCCTTAGAAAGAAAAAAAAAATAGTTTAACGACAACAAGAAAAAGGCTTTCAGCTTCCCTTCTATAACATTTATCTTTTAAGGACTACAAAGCTACTTATAAAATTTTTTGAGAATATTTTTTAAGAAAAAGATTATGAATCATGATTTAGATACCAAAGTAAATATACATATACATTATTTTCATGAAATCCGAATATATGCTATCTAGAAAGCCTGTGTGAAAGTAATTCCTTGAAATTAATTTTAATGAACCAAAAAAATCCACTAAAATTTGATATTTCAATTAAAAAAATTAGTACTGGGAATTAAAGCTTTTAATATACAATCAATCATAAATTATTCTATTTAAATATTAAAGAATATTTTTAAAATACTTTTAATTCTAAAAATAACAATGTAAAATTGATAAAAATTAAAAAGTAACGTAAAATAAAATCAGAAGATTAAATGAGTTAATGGATTAGTGTTTATATGCTGATCTAGTGCCTGTCATACAAAGTACTTGTGTGTCGGAATGGCAACAGCGACGGTAACCAACTGCACAACTCTTACAGAGAAGTGGGGTCAATGAGGGTCACTTGGAGGAGTCGACCCCGGCTTCAGTCCCAGGAATTTATTTATAGTCAATACAGCAAGTAGTGAAGCAAATCACAGAACAATGGGCTCTGGGTGAATAACAATAAGTTTCGGGCAAGGGAGAATGGACTTCAGGTAAGCAAGCCAATCAGTAACTGGTTTGGAAAAACAAGTCGTGACAAGTCTCAACATGTTGCGGACAAGTCTCAACATGTTGTGTGCAGCATATGGGCCTTTGAGGGGCTGAAGTTGTCACTGGTGTAGCCATATTTCAATGGCACATATCCCCACATTTCCCCCCTTTTGTTTAATTAATGGAATAAGAATCAAGAGGGTTTTCACTGGTCCAACAAATGCCCGTTAGGATAAAGTAAAATTTTCTTTACGAGATATAAGCCAAGATTATCTTAGCTATTGTCTCCACACCTCAGGGCCCGGCTGATGTGTAGGGAATCTTTGTGAGTCCTTGTGAGCTCAGCTTCAGCTGGGTCACACTCCATATGCTCAAGGAGGGGAAGGTAGCATAGCGACGAGTAGTACCTGGACTTAGTTGGGCTCCTAGATGGCGGCCATGGCAGGCTCTTTAAACTCACGGTGCTGGTTTTCCACTGGATACCATCTGGTTCTTCACCAGGTTACTAAGTAAGAGCGATGCTCTTATCAATCGCATTGCTGGAGTGAGCGGACTCAATGCACATCAACATCTTAGCCCAAGGCCTTTTCTGCCTTTTAGGTGTGTATGACAATAGAGGACGACCTTATAAAGATATAATAATCCTTAGCACTAACCATACCCTGATTGTTGGACCAATGGGTTTCCACCGACTCTCATTTTGTAAGCTAAACACTATCTTTTAACATTAACTAAGATTATTATTCTTAAAGTTCAAAGTTTCATTAATATTCAAACAAGCTATGATTTACACAAATTCACTATCAAATGGAACGGAATCACTGAATTAGAGACCTATCTGTACAGAAGCATCTAATCTAGAAGAAGCAGAAAATATAGAGGAATTTACACATGACAGATTTTTCTGAGGAAATTACTGATTAACAAGATGATACAGGAAGGGCCTTCTCAAGAGGAAGTCTTCAATTTTCCCGTCTGGAGTAGAAGGACGACTTCTGTTGGCCATGGGAGAGCTTCAGGGAGTAGAGACATCGGATGACTGTTGAGAATTGAAAGTCACGAGAGAAACCATAGCTGTATCGTAGATCCCCGTTGTTCAGTGTCCTTCCCCAGGGGAAGGGGTGATAGTGTCAGTTGTGGCTCTGGAGTCAGATCAGATGGCGGCCCTGGCAGCCACAGCAGGGGGGTGGCAGCGGTTCCCAGTGGAAGGGTGGTGGCTGTTGCTGGGTCATGATATGGTTTTACTAATTGGGTGGGAATCCAAAGTGGATCTGTAGGAGACAAAACAGCTGCATACCCTCGCCCCCAGGTTAGTAATTTTACAGGTCCTTGCCAGACAGAGGGATTTTGAGGATCTTTATAGAGGACCTGTGGGCGAGGTCGGGTGTCTGAGGGGATAAAATGTCATTCTGCAGCGGTACGACCATCTTTAGCAATCGATAAAAAGTTAAAAGTAAAGAGAGCTTTGGCAAGTCTTTCATTTTGGTCAAATACTCTAGACCCATCATGTCCCCACTTTTGTTTAATTAAGAGCTGTTTGAGAGTATGATGGGCTCGCTCAATTATGGCTTGACCTTGAGGGTTATAAGGAATGCCAGTGGAATGAAGAAATTTCCAAGTGGCATAAAATTGTTGAAATTTAGCAGAAGTATATGTAGGACCATTATCAGTTTTAAGGGCTTGGGGACATCCCATAGTTGCAATGGCTTGGGTGAAGTGATGACAAGCATGAGTAGAACGTTCTCCAGAAAGGGCTGTAGCATAAAGAAACCCAGAACATGTATCTATGGATACATGAAGATATTTAAGTTTCCCAAAGGGAGGATAGTGTGTTACATCCATTTGCTACAATTGATTGGCTACTAGACCACGTGGGTTGACGCCAGTAGGAAAGGACGTGGGAGAAAAGTGTTGGCAGTCAGGACAGGTGCAAACAATTTGTTGTGCTTCAGTAAGAGAGATAGAAAATTGTTTTCAAAGTCCCCGTGCATTTTGATGAAAGAAATTATGAGAAGTTAGTGCATTAGAAAAGGCAGAGCCAGCAAGTAAATCGATGCGAGAATTGCCATCAGAAAGAGGCCCCAGCAAGGGTGTATGGGAGCACACATATACCACAAAAAAGGGAGAGTTACGGCTATCAAGCAGGGTTTGAAGCCTTTTAAATAAAGTAAATAATTCATAATCGGAACTAAATCGAAGAGTTGCATTGCTAATATGTTGAATAGTGTAAACAAAGTAAGCAGAATCAGCGATTAAATTGAAAGACATTGATTTAAAAATTTCAAAGGAAGCAACAGCTGCCGACAACTAGGCACGCTGTGTAGTGGATGCTTTCTGTGTAGTAAATTGCTGCCAAGCACCTCCAGTCTGCCAGGTGACCGCACCCTTTCCAGTTTTTCCGGATCTGTCTATGAAAGTGGTAGGAGCGTTAGCAAGAGGTGAAGGAGAGAGCATAGTAGAAAGTTGTAAAGGAAGAAGCTGTAGGGTAAAGAGTGGCTTTGAAGTGGGATAAGAATAAATTATTTGTCCAGTAAAATCAGCCAAAGTGATCTGGAGCTTTTCAGAATTAAGAAGAACATGGTCAAATGCTGTTTTCGTTACCCCAAAGTATATAAAATGAGGGTCAGAACCCAAAAGCTGTTGAGAACGAGTGCATCCCTGCATCAATAAGTTAATGTGCTGAGAGAAGCGTGTAAACAACTGTTGCGGAGGGCGATAAGGAAGAAAAAGCCACTCAAGTGCTCTGAAGTCAGGAGTAAATTGACACAGCACGTCTGTAAAACTATGAGGAGTATTTAATAGGAGAAGGTAAACGAGTCTGATCTGTAAACAAGTCAAAAATTTTTCTTTAATGGCTTGGTTAACAAGTGTTAATTCATGGTATGCCTGGAGAGAGAGTGTCCTCATAGAGGTTAGAGCAGGGTCACCCTTAAGGGTCTCAAATAAGTTGGTCAGTTGAGAAGTTGTTATACCGAGTGAAGGTCGCAGCCAATTAATATGACCAAGGACTTTTTGGAGGTCATTTAGAGTTAAAGTCTTGGGAATTATAATTTCTGGTGTTTTAGGGCAAATGATACTGCCACGGGGTGAAAGACTGAAGCTTCTCAGGGGCTATTTGTAAGCCAAAACTCTGTAACACATGTTGAACAGAGACAAGAAGTGAATCAAGTTGTTCTGGTTTGGGATGGGCTAGGAGAATGTCGTCCATATAGTGATATATAAGACATGAGGGAAAGGCCCTTCGGACTGGCTTAAGAGCCTTATCAACATAATATTGACAGATAGTTGGACTATTGACCATGCCCTGTGGGAGAACAATCCACTCATAACGTTGCATAGGATGACAATTATTCACAGAGGGAACTGAGAAGGCAAATTTAGCACAGTCATTAGGGTGGAGTGGGATAGTGAAAAAACAATCTTTAAGATCAATAATGATAATATGATATGTTTGAGGAATACAGGCCAGATTGGGAACTCCTGGTTGAAGCGGTCCCATAGGGACAAGACGTTGATTAACAGCCCATAAGTCATGCAGGGGCCTCCATTTTTTGGATCTTTAGGAATACGGAAAATAGGTGTGTTCCAAGGGCTGCAGGAAGGTCGGATGTGTCCGGCCTCTAACTGTTCCTGGACAAGTCTTTTAAGGTGTTCTAATTTCTCTTCTTTAATGGGCCACTGCTCAACCCAAACAGGAGGGCCAGGTATCCAGGTTAATTTTAACAGAGGGTCTGTTTGAGCAGTGGCCCCTATGAAAAATCCTGAGGGGTGCCAATTTGAACACTCCACTGGGAGAGTAAATCTCATCCCCATAATATAGTAGGTAAAGGAAGGACAAAG
Organism: Trichechus manatus latirostris; assembly: GCF_000243295.1. Taxonomy (NCBI): domain Eukaryota; kingdom Metazoa; phylum Chordata; class Mammalia; order Sirenia; family Trichechidae; genus Trichechus; species Trichechus manatus. The sequence continues at coordinate 711,342 of NW_004444261.1, forward strand.
GGACAGATAGAAGTGGGCTGTCCATCAGGGCTATAGCCAACAATGGTAAGTGTACTTTGAAAAGGACACTGTGCTCCTCCAACTCCGGCGAGGGTTTCAGTGGTCTGTTTCTTGGGCCAAGAAGAGGGCCAGGAGAAAGCACTTCTTTCTCACAGCCTTCTCGCAAACACCTCTCCATAAGAGACTCATGTTTTGAGGAATCAGTCTCAGGAGGTGTGGAAAGAGAAGGGTCATAAATATTTTCTTTGCTAGGGGAGGGAGCCGAAGGAGCTGCCTGTAAGGGCTGCAGGGCAAGGCGGCAGTGATGCCAAGCAATAAGAACTGAAGCTGGGAAGTTCATGTCATGAATGATGTTACCAATATGTTCCCATGTTTCTACATTAAGGTTTCCCCACAAGGGATAACAAGGACAGGCAGATTCAATTAAAAGCAGAAGTTGGGTAAGAGCTTCTTCTGAAACCTTAAGCTTAGAGGCCTTTAACAATCCTAAGAACTGGGTTTTGTGTTGATGCTGTTCAGAAGAAAGAGAATTCCCCATAGTGAGGGAGAAAAGGAAAATGAAGGAAAGAATGACAGAAAAGTTCCTGGCCTGAAGCCTGAAATCCCTTAAGAGCATTCGGGAAAGCCCCGCCGCCCTTGGGCTGTGCCTTTAAACAGCCTGAAAAGGATCCGTCCTATACTTACCACCTGAAGGGATATGAGTGCGAGGGCGTCTACAGCTCCCTCACACGGGGCACCATCTGTTGGAATGGAGACAGCGAAGGTAGCCAACTGCACAACTCTTACAGAGAAGTGGGGCCAAGGAGGGTCACTCAGAGGAGTCGACCCCGGCTTCAGTCCCAGGAATTTATTTATAGTCAATAGAGCAAGTAGTGAAGCAAATCACAGAACAATGGGCTTTGGGTGAATAACAATAAGTTTCAGGCAGGGGAGAATGGACTTCAGGTAAGCAAGCCAATCAGTAACAGGTTTGGAAAAACAAGTCATGACAAGTCTCAACATGTTGCGGACAAGTCTCAACATGCCGTGTGCAGCATATGGGCCTTTGAGGGGCTGAAGTTGTCACTGGTGTAGCCGTATTTCAATGGCATACTTGTGTTATAGATTTTAAAAATTATTTTTGAAGTTGCTGTTAATAAGATACAAATAAAAACTGGGGAATATAGTTACAAGTAATATAAGCAAAAGTCTGAGAATGACTAAGATGCAACCAGAGAGATGTGAAAGTATGCTAATTTTACATCTGACATAAGAAGACTAAAATGTTATGGCTTTACTTATTGATAATCTAAGGAATTTGAGAAAATCAATTAAAATGTACTTATTTGTATTTTTAAGTAGACTTAATTTTAGAGGCATTTTGGAAGAGTTTAAGAACGATTGGTGCAAATTCTTCTTTAAATGTAAGGTAGAATTCAACAGTGAAACCATCTGGGTCTGGTGCTTTCTGTTTTGGAGGATTATTAATTGTTGATTTAATTTTATAATAGATATAAGCCTATTCAGATTATCTATTTCTCCTTTTGTGAATTTTGGTAGATTGTGTCTTTAAGGAATTGGTGCATCTTGTCTAAGGTATCAAATTTGTGAGTATAGAGTTGTTCATAGTATTATCTTACAGATACCATGGTTAAAAAAAAAAATCCTTACTGGAAAAAATAGACCTCAGGCTCCTCCCAGAAAGCTTTATTTCCAGATGTTATTGGACAATGTCTACAGATTATTTTATATATATATAAAATGTTTTATATATATAATAATCTAATGTCATATACATACATAGATATAGATACAGATACAGATATATACCCACTCTCACTTGTCAACATGGTTAGGTTCTAAAGACCAGGTTGTTACGTGAAAATCATCATTATACGAAAATGAAGTATGACCACATCACATCACAAAATGGGGAATGTCTACAACATTACATAGCTGCCAAGTTATATCATTACATAACTGCCAAATTTCATCATTGCATAACTGCCAAATTACATCTTTACATAACTGCCAAACCACTGAGAATCATGGCCCAAGTTGACACATAACCTTAACCATTGTCCCCAGCATTACTCTTGTCTTGCACCTTGGCATTCGTTACTGCCATATGTCATTAATGAGAAAAATAGTTGGCTAGTAGAGTTTTTACTATTGTTGTAAAGGCAAAATGTCAGATAACAAGATAGTTGATAAGGGAGGAGAGGGTGTGTGTGTATATATATATGTATATATATATACACACACATATACAGCATGACTTTAGAATGCAATAACCAACAAAGTCATTCAAGTATAAATGCAGCAGGAAGACATTGTCAAACCTTCAAGGCCTGAATAATATTAATGAAACAAGGAACTTTTAATAACCAAGAGATAAATTGAAATAAAAAAATAAAAAGAAATGGTAATAGAGGAATATAGAATGAATTAACTGGTGGTGAGCACTGGATTGACTTAAATTATATCATGTGATACAACAATAATAAATACGGTTATAAAACATGATGCAAATCTACAAACAATCTAATAAAGGTAAAAATAATAGGATTACTATAATGATTTGGGGAAAATTACAAGGTTTACTAGCAAGATAATCAAAAGTTGGATAGAAGGTATATAAAGTAGGGGTGATTGAATTAATTTTATGTTGTCTTAGAGTGGGGGAGCAGTATTTGGGCTATAGTGGTTAACATTAGACGACTCTCAGGTCTTTAGAAACTTAGAAAGATCAACCTGGAAGAAAGTATTAGAAACAAAGAAAAAATACCATCCATTCAGATGACATAAATAGTGCTTAAGTTAACATTAATATAAATTAGATATATTTGTCCAAGTAAAAGACTCTTTTTGTCTATACCTAAACAAGATTTAAAAAAAAAAAATGACTCAGGATAGTGGACAATAAAAGTAAAGGCAATACATTTACCAATAAAGAGCTGACAAAAGATTAAATTATGCTATTAATGTCACACACAATAATCAGCCCCAAGATGCAGACTAGTCTTATGCTCAGTCTAGGGACGTAGAGTTTTAGCATGATTATTTAGTGGATTAAGCAGAAGTTCAGCTTTACTGCTTGTTCTCTTCCTGCTTTTTATTCAATTATGGTGCACTTAACCACCACTTACAGCCTTAGCTATGTCCATGACAAAATACTACCCCATGTCCTAATTGACAAAACTAGCGAGACAGTAGAGTAGATATGAACATGATTTTGAAATAGGGCAGTATTTAACTGAATATCCTGATTCTACCATTTTTTTGTCTGAGCTTTTTAATATGTAAATAAGAATATGAATAAACAAATAAACAAAGCCTTGTATTGTTAATAAAACCAAAACTAAATACAATATTTTTTGTAAAATTCTTAGGTCGGCGTTAGTACACAGCAGGCATTAAATAAACACCATCCTCATCCTCATCCTTTCTTCCCATTAAGTTTCCTCCTCATGGCTTGATTATACTATTACTCATAAAGGAAATCCAAGTGCTTGGATCTCCTTTGCCTTTTAGCATTTTTCAATGAAGGGGATAGTATCTTTCCATATTCCTCCATCCCTATGCTCTGCTCGCTAAAGAAAACAAACAAACAAACAAAAAAACCCATTGCCTGCAAGATGATCCTGACTCATAGCAACCCTATAGGACAGAGTAGAACTGCCCCATAGGGTTTCCAAGGAGTGACTGGTGGATTTGAACTGCCAACACTTTGGTTAGCAGCCAAACACTTAACCACTGCACCAAGCTCTGCCTATTTCCCACCCTGGAGCTCCCTGATGCTGTTTGGCTGTCTGTGCTTCTTATTCCTCTTTAGAAGAGGCTGATCTAGTCCTGTTCTCCATTCCCCTCCCCCTGTCATCTTCACTGTTTGTTCTCTGCACTACCTGGACTGTTCCATCTGACTAAAAATTCAACTCTTATTAGATGTAAGTGAGGGACATAAGGGCAAAATTAAATAGTTTTGATCCCATATAAAATGATAATAACCCATACATCACTCAAATAATTATAGATTTACAACATTACTTCTCATTCAAGTACCACTGTTAAAATAAATGCATTTATCCCTCCACTTTTTGGTATCATGAAAACTTGAGGTTTAAAGGAATTTCATTGTTTGAAAAGCATGTTATTTTTTAAATATTTAGTAAGGTCAAATACATATATATGTGTGTGTACGTGTATGTATATGTACTTTTTTTCAGAAATGAGATTTCTGGGTGACTATGTTGTCTTATGAGGCAACGCCATTTATGGTAAGCAAAATATATGCTCCTTTATCTACAATAAAAAAATGTCAGATAGAAAGCAGATCAGTTCCTTAAAGGTTAACTTCAAAAAGAAGTTTCTCATCATTTCAAAAAGAAACTGCTATAGTTCATGAAAGTTCACAGCAATTTCCATACTAAGTCCACAGAGCAGAATGCTCTTTATAAAACGAGCCTCTCCTCTATTTTTAAGCATATGTAACTTAAGTGCACAATTTTCAATTTTACTCTCCACTTATAATTTTCATGTTTAAAATTCTGTTACATATGTAACTGAATTTTTTCCCACATTTTCCTCTGCTTATCTGACATGAACACAATGGAAATCAACTACCAAGGCCATAATTTCAGATTCATTGAATTTGCAAAATTAGAGTATATAGGTTTTCTCTGTTGCTCTTGAGCCGATGTCAACTCATAAAGACCCTATAGGACAGAGTAGAACTGCCCAATGGGGTTTCCAAGGCTGTAATCTTTATGGAAGCAAACTGTCACATCTTTCTCCCATGGAGCACCTGGTGGGTTTGAACCGCTGAACTTTCACTTGGCAACCAAATGCTTAACCAGTATGCCACCAGGGCTACCTGTATAGAAGCAGATGGGTAAAAATAATTCATCTTAAAGTTATGTCAACACGCATTCACAATGAAGACAAATGTTAATGTATAAACTTTTTAACCGAGTCTAAAAGGAGTAATGAAATAAGTGAACCGAGTGAGAAAACAACACTGTTGGTTAAAGAAAACTTAAAATCATAAAATAGAAATACAGCATCTGAAGTTTAATGTGACCAAATAGCACTTTAGATTTTTCTCACACTTAAAGTTTGTCAAGAAGAGGACAGGCATTTCAGAATAAAAATGGCATAAATTACATGATAAATACATAAATTACAAGGTAGAGTATACTTAAAATTTTCAAGAAAAATGAATAGAATGCTTGTCTAGGGAAAGGTTGTTTAGTAGATTTGATTCAGTTGATCTCTAAAGACCATATAAGAGGCAAAATTGATGTGAATGAGGGGCCATTGATAAAATTTAAGTAGCATGTTATAGTAATCTGTTATTAAAGATTGATCTAGTTGCTCTCTGAAATACAGACAGGAATGGAAATGATTGAAAGTCAGAAGGCCATTCATGAACTAATTTCAGCAACTCAGGCATAAAGCAGTAAGTTAATAGGCAAGACCCTGACACTAAAAATTGGGAAAACTTTATTGAGAGACATTCTGAATAACAGTAAATTAACTGTCCTGACTGGCTGCTTGGAGAAAGGATGAGGAAAAAATCAACTTTATTTGACAGTGTCTATCTATCTTTAGAATATATATTAGATAAATAGAAAAGTGAGATAAATCCTTTAGTTTTGAAGAAAATAAATTTATTTTGCTTAATACATGCTGAAATTGAGAAGACATCTGGGTATTTACAAGAAAGTGTCCAATAAGTAGAATATGAGGATCAAATGCCAAGGAAACATTAAAGCAAGAATTAGACACTTTGCAGCCATGTTCTTAGAGCGATACTTAGAGCTCTGAATGTAGATGGACTCTTTAAGGAAAGGTGCTAAATTTTCCAAAATCAGAAGGCTGAATAATAAGGTTTGATTATGTCTCTATTTAAAGGCAGCGAGCATAAAATGTGAAAGCATTTGGTAGAGCCGAAGTACAACAACCAAGCTTGCAAATAAATAATAATTGAAACAGAGGAAGAAAAATTAAGAAAAGGAATATAGAGTCACAGTGTTATGTTTGCAGAAAGTTCAAGGACAGAAAGACTATTATATATGCAGTCATAGGTCTATTAGATTTATTCATGAGAAGAGTTTCTAAAGAAAACCTAATCTAATAAATGAGTGATATCAATGGTATGGAAATAACATTTTGGTCAGTAAACTTTTCAAATTAAATACTGTTTTCGTATAGGGCAGTGTTTTTGTATAGTCAGTCATGACTTAGTGGGTTATGAAATCAATTTAGTGGGCCTCCAACCAACGACCAACCAACCAACCAGCTGCCGTTGTGTTGATTCCATCGTGTTTAAAACCCTGTGGAACTGTGCTCCGTGAGTTTTTGATGACTGGCTTTCAGAAGTAGATCACCAAGCCTTTCATCTGAGGCATCTCTAGATGGACCTGAACCTCCAACCTTCTGGTTACTAGCTGAGTTCATTAACCCTTTGCAGCAACCAGGGACTCCAGTGGGCTTCTATGACTAGCTTTTTACAGTAGAAAATAGAGTAAGACCTACTAGATCATTATACAATAGAATATAAAGAATCAGAACAGGGTAAGCATTGTGTTAAGAGACTTGTGCTCCATTGTGTTCAGGAAAGTGTGTGTGCACGTGTTACAGTGTAAAATGTATACCATATGTTGGTCCTCAAAAGAGTTAAACAGGCAATAATGGGTATATATAAAAGCATGGGGGGAGAGGGGGAGGAGGTTGATCATTAGATACTGTGGAGAGACATTTTTCTTTTCTCCCTAGGATTTGCTATTAAACAGGTTTTATAATTAAAAAATATAGAGGACATGTGATCATGTCAGTGGATACTGAGTAAGGAGATGGTGGTTGAAGATATAATGAAAATGTAATAGAGAAAGTAGAGTAATTAATTAGGCAATGTTCTAGAGCAGGCAGGGAGAAATTTAATCAAGTACATTGGTAGTTAGCCCTGAAAAACCAAAAAGACACTGATGTCAAGAGGCATGGAGGAGGAGGAGGAGGAGAACAATAACAACCACAACAATTCTTCTTCTTCTTAGGATTGGGATCTTGTAAAAAACTGGTCATATTTAAGGCTACGCAAAGCTTGGCAGTTCAAATCCTCCACTTGCTCCTCTGGAGAAAGACCTGGCAGTCTGCTTCCCTAAAGATCTGGAAACCCTTTGAGGCTGTTTTACTCTGTCCTACGTGGTCACTGAGTCAGAATAGACTCAGTGACAATGGGCTTGGATTTGGTTTCAAGGCTATTACATGTTTCACATTTTTAATACCCCCACCCAACTTAATTAATTTTATAACTTAGTTTATGGATTTATTTTAGTAACTCATCATGAATGATCAAATATCATTAGAAAAGTTTATATCATTCTAAGCAAATAGGCCTCAAGTTAACATTAAGATTTCGTATAGGAAATATATAATTTTGTCAGGGATTTCATTTATTTTCTCCATCATCTTTGAAAGTTACTTTTTCTCACAGGTATGCTACTTAATTTTATCTCTTTCAGATTTGGCATTATTATTTTTTCTTTGATATATTTGTAATATAGCTGTGGAAGCCTGAATAATGGCACCCAAAGATGTTCATGCCCTAATGCCAAAACCTGTGAGTATACTACCATACAAGAAAAAGGAGTTTGCACACATGATTGTATTCGGAGGGTTAGATGCGGAGATTATTTTAGATCATCCACGTGGCCCCTAAATATTCACAAGAATCTTCCTAAGAGGGAGTCAGGAGGATCAGAGACACAGAAGGTGATTTGGTGGTGGAAACAAAGAGCAGAGGAGCAGTTATGTATATATACATATAAACACATGTATGGAGACACATATGATATGACTAGAAAAAGAAACCTGAAATTCTGTTTAATCAGATATTCTTTCTTTAAATAACTCATCCTTCCAGTATGTCCTTTACTGTGATCCAAGAAATTTCAGATATTACTTGAAACTTAATCTTACATATTTTCAGAATGTCTCTCAGCCTACTTACTGAAGACAGTTAAGCATAAAACTATGCTTAACTCATTATTCGTTTCAATCCGGTGGTTCATTTCAGTACTCTATGCAAAGACTGTCTTAACAAGGAATCTAAAATAAAAAATATGCTGATTTATTTCATTATGGAGTTCAGCGGAAAGTGCTTCTTCCTCTCTTTTGTTTAGATTTTCAAAATTACAATAAAATCTTCCTGCTGTATGTTTAGAATATTTAATACAATTGCAATAAAAAGGATATTATGGAAAAAGTTATATTTTGTTTATTTTTTTGAATTAGTCCATAATAAATATTCAATGTAACATATTATTACATAAATAGAAATATGCACATATTTATTAAATGCGTTTATATTAAACACAAAATATGTTACATCAATTTATTTATATATCTATAAATTCAGTTACTGAGGTATTTTCATTTCTTATTAGTATCTACATTGCCAAAATCATACTAAATTCTCTTATTTTAATTATTCTTAAGCATAGTTGTAATTTTTCCAATAAATATTCTGTTATTGTATATTACTTTAGGATATAATTTCCCTGAAAAGTACTTTAGAACATATAATATTATATTAGGCAGCTGTAGCAAACTTGAGACCAACTGTATACAGCCCTACAACTCAAGCAAAAATAAAAATGAAAATGTTTTCTTGTTTCATTAACTAGCTAAGAATCTAGGATAATGTAGAAGGTACAGTGATAGGGGCATTGTTAATTCATTTCTGATCCGAAGGTGAAAACTTTAAATATTTTTCCATTAAGTATACTATTTGCTGATTTTTTTTTTTTGAAACAAACTTTATCACATTAAGGAGGCTCCTTTGCCAGAATAAAAAGTGAGTAGCTCAAACATCTTTTATGGCTGCTGTGCGTGTTACGGCTAATGAATGTCTGCAGTTTTCTCCAGAGCATTGCATTTGGCTGAAGGGCACTGCCTGATCCAGAGAAACACAGGAGGTTACACTCCTTTGAGGGCAGATAACTGAATGATATTGAAGATTTCAAAGTGCAGTCATCCTGTTTCAAGGGAGAAATATTTGTGTGCCATTTATGCTCCAGAAGCCATCTGTGAATGACACGAAGCCTTAGTCTTGCCACAGACCACATCCTTGCTTTGCTTTCCCTAGCGTTTTTTCCTCTCTCCCTTATAAAATTTTCATAAAGAACAGATTTTCAATAAAGCATATGCATCCAAATCCCTATCTTAGACTCTACTTCTAGAGAAACTGACCTAAGACAACTTCTATTTCTTTTTTGGGATGAGTTTTTATCATGAGTGGAAGTATGATTCCTTATCTTAATCTATGGGTAATGATTAGAAAATATATATATATATATATATACACACACACCCCCATGGATTATATATGTATATATATTTATTTTTTTCTTTAGAATAAAGGGAAAAAAATCTGGGATTCTATTGATTTATTTTGCAGATGTCAAAACATACTTTCATTCCTTGAATTAACCCAACTTGGTCATGATGTTTGAATCTTTTTGTGTATTGTTGAATTTGATTCGTTCATATTTTGTTAAGGAATTTTGTATGTATGTTCGTGAATGACGTTGGCAAGCATTGTCATTTATTGTGGTAAGCTTGTCCTTTTAATTTATTTCGAGTTTATATTATCATAGAAAACATAGTTGGGACCGAGTCGCTAATTTTTCTATTCCTTGAAATAGTTTCTATGAGAATGTTATTTTTTTCCTAAATATTTGAAAGAATTAACAATGATGTTATCTGGGCTGGGATTTTTATTGTAGAAATCTAAAAATTACTATCAATTCTATTACTTTAATAGTTATTGAAATGCTTCCATTTTTTAAATTTATTTTTTAGTCAGTTTTGAATTATTTTTTCCAAGACATTATACCTTTCTTCTAAATATTTGAATACATTAGCATAAAGATGTTGTTTATATCTTATTATTTGTGGTAGGCAGAACTATAAAATGGTCTTCAAGATTCATGCCCCCTGATGTAATTACAGACCATGTATAATCCTCATTGCTTGAGTATGGATGAGGGCAGTGATGTGTCAGGACCAGAAAAGATGATTGTATATCACTTCTGTTATTAGGTTACTAATCAGCTAATTAAAAGGGTAGGCCTGATCTAATTATATAAGTTGTTTTTTAAAAGGTGAAACAACAGAGACACTCTCTCCTAGATGAAAGCAAATTGTCAGGTTGGAGAGAGGGCCACTTGGCAAGGAATGATGTTTGCTTTCTAGGAGCTGAAGGTCTCCGACTTATCAGAAGAAATTTAATTCTTCCCAAAACCAATGACTTTGGGATAGAACTCCAAGACTCAGATAAAATTAAACTTGATTTTGGCCTGGTGAGACTCTGAAAAAATCATCAAGCTGAGCCCTACCCAGACTGACCTGCAGGACTATGAGATAATATATTTGTGCTGTTTGAAACAGCTTAGTGTTTAGTAAAGACCTAGCAAAAATAGAAAACTAAACCATTATCTCTTCAATTTTTACACAATTATTTATCTCTGATATGCAATAAGGAATTATTTTGTTTGGCACAAACTCCCTTATTGCTGGTCTGATTGTGATGAATTCTCTCAGTATTGGCTTTTTGTTTTGAAATACTTTAATTTTGTATTCACCTATGACATATATTATTGTTGCGTTAGAATTCTAGTTGGATATTTTGACTTTTGTGAATCCTTTTTGCTTTTGTTTTTGTTGCTGAGAAATCATCTGTCTTACTGTTGGTCTTTAAAAGGTAACATGTCTTTTATTCCTCTGTTTGCTTTCAAGATTTCTTTCTTTACCTTCAATTTTCAATGGTTTTACTCAGAAGTTTTCAGGTGTGGTTTTCTTTAAATTTATGCTTCTTAGAATGCACATGACTTCTTGAAATTGTGTTGTAATCCTTTTCAACAATATAGGAAATATCTTAGCCATTGTCTTTATAGATACTACTTTTTCTCAGTCATTCTCTCTTTACTTTCTAGAACTCCAATTACATGTATTATAAACTTTTACTTGTGTATCCTATAGCTCTTATACTATCTCTTATACTATTTTCTATATTTTGCAACATTTTTTCTCTTTGTGTTTCAGTTTGGATTTGCTCTTCTGATTTATTGCCTAGTTAAAAAATTCTCTCTTCAGCAGTGTCTAATGTGCCATTAATCCCTATGAAGTACATGCTATAACTCAGTGTATTTTAAAATTTTAGATTTTCTATTTGATCATTTCTTTAGATTTGAGCACTCTGCTGAAATTATCAATCTTATCATCTAATTTTTGCACATGTTAATCAGTATATTTTAAAGACATATTTTTATAACTCCCATATTTCTATCTCATTTTGGCCTATGTTTATTGTATTTTTGTATGTCTGTTTGGGGTTTGGGTCAATTATTATATTTTTGAAAGACCTAATTATTTTTATTTAAATGTAAGACATTTTGTATGAACATTTTTAGAAATAAAATTGAGCCTCTGGTTAATGTTATCTGCTTCCTGAAAAGTTTTACTTTATTTCTGGCATGTATTTAGGATAGTGATATATTATCTTAATCTATTCAATGATTGACCTGAATTTCAGTTGTGTTTTGGAGGGTGTACCTATTTATGATTTACTCTTACACCTATTGTGTAGCCCTTTGGGATTCCAGTTGAAACTAAGGGGTGTTTTCAAGGCCTTCCTTCTAGACAGGCCCCGAACTGCATTCCCTACCTCTTATCTCTGAGAGATTTTTACATGTAGGAATTCTGAGAAACAAACTTCTGACAACGCTGCTCAATTTCTCAGCCTCTCAGCAGCCATTTACTGCTGAGAATTTTAGCCTTTCTGCAGAAGCTTCACAACTGTCAGGGCCTTAAAGTTGTTCTGTCTCTATACAGTAGTCACTCTCCGTTCGTGACTACAGAGCACTTGGAATATCACTAATATGAAATGAAACTCTCCCTAAGTATGAAATACACATAAGTGTTTGAAGACTTAAACTTACATATGTAACTCATATTTATGTCTTATATTACGTTCCCATCGGACAGTGTTGACAATGAGGGAAAGTCTCACTAAAACGCTTGTTCCACCACTGGGCTATCCTCCTTTTTGGAAACTGAGTCCATCATGTTTTTGTTGCCTTTACAGCTCTACAATAACCCAGAGATTTTTAAAAAATATTTTCAAGTTTTCCAGATGGTCTTGTGAAGAGTGTTGGTCAGAAACGAGAAAACCCACCAGTGTCTGAAACAGAACTTTCCAGACTGGCAATGTTTGTGTAAATATTTTTAAATTATGCTAATGAAGAATTAGCCACAAAGTTTTAGATTCTGATAAAAATATGTGTTTAAGAACCTGCATCTGCACACACAAATGGTTTTAATAAACCATTAATTACTAATAAGAAATTTTTCTAGATATAATTCAAACATGCTGCAGTATTAATACACTCCTAAATCCAGCCCTATCTCAAATTCCAAAGATCAATATCCTAAAAGAAAACTTTTACACAGTTGATAAAGTTAAGATCTTTTCCAGAAATTGTGATAGAGGCACAAGATTTACAATTGTTTTCCTTCATGCTCCAGAAAAACAAATAATAAACAAAACATCCACAATGTTAGGGATTATAAAGTCATATAAATTCACACATTTATAGTAGTAATAAAGTGTTTTATAAATTAATTTCAATTTTCCATTTCTATTAGACATGATAATTTCCCCTGCCTTTAATTGAGATGTTTATAAAATCATGCCTCTTTGTTGCAGATAGTATGCATTTTAATAGAGTTCTTTTTCCCAGTGTTGGGCTTACCTTCTGGAATATTGAGGCTTTTTTTTTTTTAATTTATTATTTCCATCAGGTCCAAAACTGAGATTAATGTGGATGCTTCAAATAGAAAAGAAATTCATGTAAGCTTTATGTAGCATAATTCAGCTTGCTAGAGCAGAAGTAAAAATGATGACTTGTAAATAGAGATTTTTCATAAATCCCTTGACCACCTGTCTTAGAATGGGTTCTCTAGAGGAGCAAAACCAATGAAGCATGTATATATATATATATATATATATATAGACACGTGTGTGTATGTATATGTATATGTGTATGTATATATATACATATATATATTAAAAAAAAGAGAGAGAGATTTATTTCAAGGAAATTACTCACATAGTTGTGGAGGCTGGTAAGTCCTAAATTTGTAGATCGGACATCGTGCTGGAGGTTTCTCCTGACTCACATAGTTGCAGGGGCTGTTGAACCTAAAATCGGTAGGTCAGACAGCAGGTTGCTGGCTCACGGCACTGCGGGAACCGACAAATCTGAAAATCTGCAAGTTAGATAGCAGGCTGCTGGCTCACATCCCAGGAACTGGAGGTCAGAGGATGAGGAGTTGCATGCAGGATCCAGGGAGTGTAAGCTTTGCCAGAACATCTGTATATATTGGAAGCAGGCCACACCTTCAAGAAAATTTCCTTTTCAACCAACTGACTGCTGACATTAGATCTCAAAATGGAAGATGATTACACAATATCTCCCAAACCACGGAGAATCATGTCCTAGCCAAGTTGACAGATAACCTTAACTATCACAATCCATCCCTTGTCAACTTGGCACCTGTACACATCTTCTTAAACCATACATAACCTCTAAATAAAGATAATTATCAAGGCAAACTTTCACCTAACATGATACAACTAAAATGTGTATGAATGAAAACAGACAAGCCCTGATTTAATCTTATATAAATATATCTATATAAGATTATATATATATATATATATTGCAAATATCTTTGTTTTCTTCCCTACCTTATTCCATTACACTCATACATATATAACAAAACAAGAAAGAAACTTGAAAAACAATTACAATCTTCATTTCTTCAACTGGTCATGTGGTCTTAGCTGGGACTTAGAACTACCTTCTTCCACCACCCTTTCTGTATCTCTTTGCCATCATCAAGCACCTTAGCTGGTCATGTTTCTTTGCCTGGTAGTATGAACCAAACCTTCACTCCTGAAGATTCCAGGCCATTAGTAATCATGTTGGAATTGGTTTGCTGTAGTTTTCCATTAACTTTAATCACAGAGCATGGTAGTACTAAGAAACGTCCTAAGGGATCTCCTGTATTCCAGATATATACCATATTTTTATGCAAATAACTCACATCTTCTATGTCTGTCAACCGCACATTCCTCCCTCGAGGTATTTTTGTAGGTGCTGCTTTGTTAATTTGTTTTATATGTTGCTGTAAAAAAAATAGCAATTTGTGCTTACAAAAATGTCTCACGGGGGCGGGGGGAGTGTGGTTGGTAAACAAATGTAGAAGGTGTGTGTTATTGGCATAACAATATGGAACTATTCTTTACCTCAATTATGTAATATCAAAATCCTATTTCCCCTTGGTAATCAGGATCAAAAACACCAGCCAATACAGTAACTCCCTTCTTGGCCTGTTGACCCATCCAATGTCATGAAGAGCCCAAAGTGGCGGGGTGGCATTCTTAACTTCCAGTTCAGTGGAATCAGTCTTGTGTCTCCTGGTGGGAGTATTCCTCCAGTTCAGTGGAATCAGTCTTGTGTCTCCTGGTGGGAGTATTCCTTCTTTTGGAACTAAGACCTCTACACCTGCAGAGCATAGGGTTGTGGGGACAGGGAGAAAAAAAATTGCAAGTGGGTCACTAGGGATTAATAATGAATGGTGCCACTCCCATTTCCACCCTTGATTGCTGGACTCATGAATCCTGGCTACGGGAGAAACAGCATCGTATACTGGACACTGGTTTAGAGCATATACAGCCTCCTGGAGAACATTGTCCCAACCCTGCAACATACTGTCACCTAGCTACTGCTGTAATTTTGTTTTTAGAAGACCATTCATCGTTCTATCAAGACAGCTGCTTTAGGATGATGGAGAACATGGTAAAACCAGTAAATTTCATGAGCTTGGGCCCACTGCCACACTTCATTTGCTGTAAGATGAGTTGAAGTGGGGGTGGTGCACCAATGAAGAGATGGGCTGTTTGGACATGTTCCATTGGCACCTGTTGACCTAGCCCATGGGATCTAGGGATGAGCTGACCAGAACCTGATTGAGTGTAAAGAAAGATGTTTGATATCGTGAGCTGGTGTAGATTTCTGCAATATGATGGCTTGCTCTGGACTGGACTTTGCTTATGGATGTAGACACTCAAAGTTCTAACTGGAACAGAAGATTCTTTAGGTCAAGAAACATACTTATCTCCTCACAGAGTATTGGTTTGATAAGAATAGGCAATTTAAAAATAAGCTATCTAAAATGGAGGAAGATAAAGTCAACCGCACACTCATGAAGTAGGTGGCTTACACGTTTTTGTGGGTGTTTTACACTCAAAATGTGGGAGACAAGGAACGATCTCCACTGAATAGATTCCTCTTTTCCTGATAGGTCTGGAAAGAGAGGGTGAGGAAAGATGCTAATAGGATTATTTGTTTTTGTTGTGAACGTTGATTGTTAACAGGGTTAGTCGTGATTGTAAAAACTGTAATTTTAGAAGCTTAAGTGTGAAAGGGTGGACTAAGGTGGAGGCACTGCTGGAATGGAGTACTGTGGCCAAACCTAAAGTTCCTTAAATGTTTTGCTATACGGATACCTCATGAGGCTCAGAGCAAGGGAATAATCGTCTCACAGGTAAATTTTATTAGATACCAGAAAAGGTGAAGCTGAGATGAATTTTCAAAAACCTGACCAGATCAGATGGATACCTGCAACAGACCTGAATGGCTGGTACCTGAGTAAACTCACTCTGAGGACTCCTTGTTCTGCTGAAGGACTAATTGTTAATGACTGTTTTGGATGGGTAAAATGATTGAAAGGGTAAGTAATCCTCCAAGTATGAAACAATCATGGCTTGAAAAGCCAGGGGGTGGCCTCTGGTGCTATGGATCGCTTTTATATGGCCTTTCTTGCCATAGTCTTATAACTCCCATCAAACGATTGAGCAGGACTATGCAAATAAGGCACTTGTGCCCACCAAAGGGATGGGACAGCTTGCTAATAATGCAAATAAGGTGTATGGCACCCTTGTGGGTATGGGACCATGTAAATAAGATGTATGGAAAGCTAACAATAGGATTAGTCAGTTTTGCCATCCCTCTAGGCTTAAAATGAGCCATCCAAGAGGTGGAAAGTGGGGACTTCACTACTACCAAGAAAGAAAAGCCAAGAGTGAAGTGCTTCCTTTGAATCTAGGGTTCCTATGCTGAGAACCTACTAGACCCAGAAGACAGAGTGATATAATACCTGAGAAAGTGCAAAATGGCAAGAAGTGGTAGCAAGTGCAGCAGAGAACCAGCAGGAGCAGAACCAGGAGACTGGCAAGAGATGATACAGTGGGCTTTCAGGCCCATAGAATGAGAAAGCTGAGTACCTTTGGGCAGGAGGTTTGTTGGCAGAGCAGGGTTCTTCTGTGCACTTGTCAGTGGAGCTAGGCTTGCTGACCCATGGAGCTAGAGAGATGAGCAACTTCAGACAGAGTCTTCCTGATAGAATGAGGTGCCTCTGGGCACTTATCGGTGGAGCTAAAGAGCATTACTTGTCTGAGCAGGTCAGAGGCCAGACTGGCCCAGGAAGCTCAAGGTGCCAAGGGGCTGAGGGGTCGAGGGGTCAGGGAGAGGCCTACCTGTGGGCATGACTGCGAAGATGTCCTGACCAAAGAACTGTGTTCTGAGTCATTCCTGATCCTGAATTGTAACCTGTTACTTCCCTAATAAACCCCACTCCCAGTACCAAATGTCTTAGGCTGGGTTCTCTAGAGAAGCAAAACCAATGAAGTGCCCTGATGTCACAGTGATTAAGTGTTTAGCTGCTAACCAAAAGGTCAGTGGTTTGAATCCACCAGCTGCTCCTCGGAAACCCTATGGGACAGTTCTACTTGGTCCTATAGGGTCACTATGAGTCAGAATCGACTTGAGAGCAATAGGTTTTTGAGTTTGGTATATGTATATGTATATGTGTACTTATAATGTGTATATGTATACATGTACACACATACATAAACACACACACATATATAAATTTAGAGAGAATGAGATTTATTTCAAGGAAACAGCTTGTGCAGTAGTGGAAGGCTAGCAAGTCTCAAATTCATGGGTCAGACATCAGACTGGAGGTTTCTTCTGATTCATGTGTTTGCAGGAGCTGCTGAATTCAAAATTGACAGGTCAGACAGCAAGCTGCTGGCTTATGGGGCTGCAGGAGCTGGTGAATCCCAAAATCTGCAGGTCAGATGGTAGGCTGCTAGCTCATGTCCCAAGAACTGTAGGTCATAAGATGACAAGTCAGATGCAGGATCTAGAGAGGGCGAGCTGTGCCAGAACATCCACATATAAAACTCCCTTTTTAACTGATTGGCTGCTCACATCAGATCACAAAATGGAGGATGATTACATAATATCTGCCAAACCACTGAGAACCATGGCCTAGCCAATTTGACACATAATCTTAACTATCATACCACAGTAGTCTCATCTTTCAGGAATCAAAAAGTAAGATTCTGACTTGACCCTCTCAGACATCACTTTTGCAATCACACACACACACACACACACACACACACACACACACACAGACATTTACACAGGTCAAGATGTTCAGGTGTAGAGGTCCAAGTAGTGTTCTTAGCTGATGACTTCAGTTGCTTTGTTTTGTTATTTTTTTGCTATGCAAAATCTTCTCCCTTTTCTATCAAATTGGAGTTCTATCTTTTTTTTTCAATTCAAAATTCTTGCTATTTTGGGAAAAGTTACTTAAAAAAATTAATTTCTGTCTGTATTTTATTTTAATTTAAAAATGGTAGGAAATAGCCACCATGGCACTTGGCTCTGCTTTGGTAAACTTAGATGACTTGAGAGTATGAAATAAAACAATGTCTTTAACATCAGTACATGGAGAGCAATGATTGCATGATAGGACATACTCTCTTTAAACTTCACTCCATCTCTTCACAAGGCTCTCCTCCCTCTCCTGTTGTTAACTGGAGAGAACTAAAACATTGGAGGGGAAAATGTTTACAATGACTTATTTCTTACAGCTGCCTTCATAATCCAAGGAAAATAGTGTCAAATACTTAAACCTTTCATTGAAGGATCCCTTATATTGCTTCTCCGGTATCTAAAGGATAACTGTTGGAGAACATCCACACTCACAGACACACATGAAAACTTCATTCATGGACCAAGGTTAATTATCAGAAGTAGTAAATCTAAATCTTTAATGAGGAAGAAAAATCCTTTTCTATTTACAGCATAATATGCAGAGGTTACCTTGACCCACCACAGAGATAACAATTAACATTTTTTTACTAAAGAGATGTTCCTTGAGTTCTTGTTTCACTTTCAGACTATACCTTGGGGAGTAAACAGTACATAAGAGGCAAAACTTTAAAAAAAAAAAAACAAAAAAAGATACCCTAGTATCATCTCTCTGCGAACGACTAGCCTCATCGAAACCAAGATTAAACATAATCTTTGTAATAAAACATATTTTTTTACTTCTTTATTTTTAAGTTGATTTAGAAGCATTATGAAACTCTTGCATAGGATATAATCACTGTGAAAATGGAGCATAGGCAGTTTGAGGATTTAAACTTCCCAAACAAGATCCCTAGATTAGGAAAAGGGAGGGGTTTTATTCTTGCCTTGATTTTTTTTGTATTTAATGTTGGAGAGAGGACCTAAATAGGTTTCAAAATATCTAGTAAATCCAAATACAAACCCTGTGCCATAGTAGGTATTCATTTAAAAAACAGCTATTTTGATATTCATGTAAAATTAAAAGCAAATTGGAATCATGTGGAATGCTCAGTGGGTTGGACAATATGGAACAGCAAACAGATCACATACGGACAGAGGAAAAGCAGATACCATCAAGAAAGCTGTATAGGGCAAAAAGGCAGAGCAAATAAAAAGGAGGAAACTGATGAGGACTCAAAAGAAGATTAAAATCCCTGGTGAGTACAGCCTTGCAGCTGATAAGACAACTCTAATTTGAGGGCTGAAGGAGTGAGCGCTGCACTTACCACCACCTCCTGTCTCCTCCTGGGCTCTTAGCGAAGATGAAAGACTAACAGAACCTCTAATTTATCTTCTCTGGAGGTTCATTTATCACTTAGAAAAAAGACAGCCATGATTTACCTCAAAGATTAAGCTTTGTTGTTGTTGTTGTTGTTATGTTACCTACCAATAGAAAAATAAAACTATATGCTTTATGGAATGTGTAAAAGCAATATAGGCTTTATCACCATTTCCACTTTATGCAACAATTATTAGCCATACCAGAAAAACCAAGGAAAAGAGACACGAGTCAACAAGCTACCATATTTTCAAAATAAATGGGTACAAACTTAAAATATACAAATTAACATTGGGGCAGTTTGTGTGTTTACTAAATAGAAGTATTCATTATTTTCAGGTTTCTTTTTTAAATTCCATGGTAATCTATATTTTTTATTACATATACATTACTGCTCATTTAGAGATGATAGACAATACCCATTGCTGAAACCAAACTCGTCACCATTGAGTCTATTCCTACTCATAGCAACACTATAGGACAGAGTAGAACTTCTGCATAGGGTTTCCATGGAGTGGCTGGGGGATTCAAACTGCTGATCTTTTTGGTTAGCAGCCAAGCTTTTAACCACTGCACCACCAGGGCTCCAATAGATGATAGATAGATAAATAAATGGAAGGAAAGAGGGAGGAAGAGAGGAAGGAAGGAAGGAAAAAAACATAGGTAAATATAGACTCCCAGTCGACTCCAACTCATGGCGATTTATGTACACCAAAACAAAATGTTGCCTGTTCCTGCATCACGCTCACCATCACTGGCATGTTCAAGTACATCCTTGAAGCCATTGTGCCAATGGATCTCACTGAGGGTCTCACTTGCCCTCACTGACCCTCTACTTCTTCAAACATAATGTCCTCTTTTAGTGAATGATCCCTCCTAATGACATGTCCAAGGAAAGTAGACAAAGTTCTGTTGTTATCCATAATATTTTCATTGGCTAATTTTCAGAAGTAAATTGCAAGCCCTTTCTTCCTAGTCTGTCTTAGTCTGGGAGCTCCACTGAAGCTTGTTCACCGTGAGTGACCCTGCTGGTACTTGAAATATTGGTGGCATAGCTTCCACCATCACAGCAACAAGTAAACCACTACAGAACAACAAACTGACAGATGGGTGGTAGTGTTCATACGTAGATCAGTTCATTAAGATAAAATTTACTGTAAGGAAATGAAAGGGAGAGAGGTTGAAGATTTAAACTTCTGCAGTCCAAGAAAACCACATTGTTTTGGAAGACAAAGTGAGTACCAAATTTTACCTGTCAAGACAGTGTTCAAATTTCGATCCTGTCATTATTATTGCATAACCTTTAGGAAATAAAGCCATATATGCTCTCTGAGTTTCAGAGAATATATCTCCTTTTTATAATAGAGATAAAATTCTTACCTTACATGATCATTTTGAATACTGCAAAATAAAGTTTAAGCACTTAATAAATATGTAAAGAATTTTCCAGTCTTAAAATTACTTGTTGAATTTACTTAAGCTGTATATAATAAATTATAAATAATTCATTTTATTTTAGAGAGACGTAAACTTTCAAGTGAACAGTACAAAAAATATATATTTTTACATTTTAATTTTTTTATGATTCTGCTCATCCCCAATATTATATATTGACATGATTAAGAGCTTGGCTGTTAACCAAAAGGTCAGCAGTTTGAATCCACCAGCTGCTTCTTGGAAACCCTATGGGGCAGTTCTATTCTGTCCTATAGAGTTACTGTGAGTCAGAATCGACTCAATGGCAATGGGTTTTTTGGTTATATGAATATCGATATGTTTGCAGAATCCTAAATATAATGTCAACTGAATGGGCAATAAAAATTATGCCGCATAAATGTTTATATATGTAATCTTCATTGTCTTTATTATACTGTATATGTATACACAATAAATTTTATTGTATATATAATCTTCCAGTTGTATACAATATACACAAAGTTATTATATATGTATATATGAAATATTGTTTAACTTACAAATCTATATATTAAGAATTATAATTGTCTGTAGTATACAATTAGTTGGAATCAACTAAATGGCAACGGGTTTGATTTTTTTTTTCGGTTATACAATTAGTAGTAAAATAGTAACACTTGCGTGGTGCTCAATACTTGCCAGAAACTGTTCTAATGGAATTAAATATTGTAATTTTTTGGTGGTTGTCCTGGAGTTTACAAAATACATTCACAACAAATCTAAATTCACTCTTAAGTAAAACTCTACTGCTTCATGGTAGTGCAAGTACCTTATAACAGAGTACTCCCAAATTGTCATTCTCATCCCTTACAAAATTGCTGTTATTCATTTTACTTATCCATATGCCAAATCATTCAATGCATTGATACTATCATTACTTTTAAGAGTTAAGTTCTAGATAAATTAAGAATAAGAAAAAAATCGATGCTATCTTTATTTTCAGTGCTCTTGCTTTTTTATGTAGAATGAATTTATGACCTATATCATTGTCCTTCTCCCTAAAGAACTTCTTTTAAAATTTCATGCAGGCAAGGTTTGCTGGAGAAGAATTCCCTCAATTTATTTTTATTTTTTTAATTGTGCTTTCAGTGAAAGTTTACAATTCAAGTCAGTTTGTCATACAAAAATTTATACACATATTGTTATGTGACCCTAGTTGCTCTCCCTATACTGTGACAACACACTCTTCATGAGTATCATTTTATGTCCCATAGTCCAGTCTAATCTTTGTCTGAAGATTTGGCCTTGGGAATGGTTTTAGTTTCTGGCTAACAGAGTCAGAGGGCCATGTCTTCTGGGGTCCGTCTAGTCTCAGTCAAACCATTCATTAAGTCTGGTCTTTTTAAATTACCTCAATTTTTGATTGTCTGATAAAGTCTTTATTTCTCCTTCCACAATTGAGGGGTGATTTTGCTGGATCTACAATTCTAGGTTGGCAATTTTTTTCTTTCAACATTTTAAAATTTACTCCACTCACTTTTGACTTACATGGTTTCTGATGAAAAATCTGCTTGTTCCTTTTCCTTATTCCTTTGTAGGTAAGATGTCTCCCACACAGGCTCTTTTAAGAATTTCTGTTTTCTTTGTTTATTTTTTATTTTCTGCACTTTGAATGTGATAAGCATAGGTGTGAATTTTTGGGGATTTGTCCTGCTTGATGTTCTCTGAGCATCTTGGATCTGTGAGTTGATATTTGTCAATTTTGGAAACTTCTCAACCATTATTACTTCATATATTTCTTCTGCTCCTTCTGATATTCCAATTATACTTATGTTACACCTTTTTAAATTGCCTAACAATTCTTGAATATTTATTTCTGTATATTTAATTTTTTTCTCTTTTCATTTCAGTTTGGGAATTTTTTATCAACATATTTCCAATCAGTGATTTTTTTTTTCTCAACTGTGTCCATCAAAGGAATTTTAAATTTCTGTTACAGAATTTGCATCTCTCTGATTAAATTACCCATCTGCTCTTGCATGTTGTCCACTCTTTACATTAGAACTCTTAACATATTAGAACCCTTTAACAGAAGATGGCACATATATGTTCCAGCTACATGTTCCATCCCTAGAGTTTTTTGGTAGGCATTTGAGCCACTTAAGTACATTCTGGTGTCATGGTGGATACTGATGCAACTGGGAAAAAAACAAGGAAGTTGGTTTGCACCACCATATTTGAATGTTGAGAGCATTAATGTGAGGAGACGTTTCTTGGAGGAGTAATTGCGTGAAACTCTTGTGTCTTTCGGCTTCTGTACAGCAAGATAAAGCTTGCAAGTATGTTTACTATTTCCTTGGAGTTATTGGGAAGATATTGTTACCAGATTTGGAAATATTCAAGTAAATGAGTTATGTTTGGGATAAACACAGTTTTTGATGCACTTTCTAGGCCATGGGACTGATATGTACTTTGTGTGTGATATCTTCATGGAACATGGGGCTGATATGACCCACTTGCATTAGTCACCTCCCTCATGACATTTTCTAAAGTGCTTGATTCCCTGAAAATAATTTGTGATGAACTTCCGGGGCCATGGTACTGATATGCACCATGATTGTGATGTACTGTATAGAACATGGGACTGATATGGTCTACTGGCAATTGGCCCTCCATTTTTTCACATAATTAAAAAACTACCAACAAACAATGATTAAGTATCCATTTCATTAGTAAAAAAACACGGCATCACCAAAAACTTAAAAAAAAAAAAAAATCATCCTTTAGACGGTTAATAGTTATTTTAAATTCCCTGTATGAGAATTCCAAATATTTGTCATATCTGAGTGTCATATCTGAGTCTGGTTCTTATGCTTGCTTTGTCTCTTAAAACTGCATTTTTCCTTGCCTTTTACCATGCTTTGTACTTTTCAGTTGAAATCCAGACATGATGTATGGGATGATAAGAACTAAGGTAAAGGCTTTAATATGAGGTTATATGTAAATCTAGCTAGGAGTTATAGTATGTTCAATATTTGCTGTAAGGGGTCCTGGTGGCACAATATTTAAGTGTTCAGCTACTAACTGAAATGTTGGTAGTTAGAACCCACCAGCCACTCAGTGAGAGAAAAGAACTGGTGATCTCCTGCTGTAAAGATTATAGCCTAGGAAACCCTCTCATGAAATTCTACTGTCATATATGGCCTCTATGAGTCAGAATTGACTCAACGGTACAAAACAACAACAACTAGTGTCTCTTTTTTGTCTTTCTTGTATTCGTTGGGTTTCGCTAAGGACACCTCCTTAAATAGAGCCTGTCTCTTGCAGCTCTTTCAGCTGCAATCCACTTTTGTTATATTGAAACTCTGTTGATGTGGTGATAGGGGGTGTATAAGAGGATAACGTACTATAGCCTTATGATTAAATTGCATTCCTTTACTGTGCCTGTGTTTCTTGGCTGTGACTTTTACAAGTGTTTCTTAGCTTCTTTCCCTTCCACCCATTTTAAGTGTGACAGAAGGGCTAGAAGAGGTTGGAGGCTGGGAAATGCTCTTCCCCTAAATCAGATAATGGTCTGATAAAGTTCCTCCCTCTGAAGGGCAGTCCTTTGTAATGGATAATTCTCTGGGTGTATTTCAAATGGTTAGTTTTCCCCCTGACATTCCAGAAACATAAAGGCAACTTTCTTGCATCTTCATATCCTGGTTCCTAGAGGTAAAACACATGAAAGTATGTGACTTCTCTTTAGACTGTGGCCTCAGAAGCTTCTTACTTGCATGTTAGTCCATAATCAGAGTCCAACAATTCATGAAAATTTCCATTTAAGTGTTCCTACCAGTTTATGGCTCTGGTGTCTTCTGCTCCAGGTAAGGAGCTCTAAGACGTAACTCTCCACTGACTAATTGTTTCTCTGGATTTCAGGCTGGCTGTTCATTCTCCAACCTCAGTTCTCTGAATGTCCAAGAAAAGCTTTTAATTTTCAGTTTGTTTTGTTTTGTTTTAGCTGTTTTCTTGTTGTAAGGACTGGAATGAAAACTTCAATCTCTTTATTTGTCAGAGCTCAGTCTGGTTAGCATAGATTTAAATATTTTAAATCATTCAAATCATGTAACAAATGTTCATATCCTTGCTTAACATATAGGGGAATGAAGCATGGAGTGATTAAGTATCTTGCGCATTGAGTGTTAGAATCCATTGAGTGGTAGAATCAAGATTTGAACCAGATCCTATGTCTCCAAAAACTATTCACTTCATCACAATACCATACTACTTTCACAGAAAGCACAGAGAGATCCAACAACTTGTCCAAGATCACATGACCAGTAAAATGTGGGCCATGCTTTGAGTCAGGCAGCCTGTGTCTCTAACCACTGCATTATTTTTTATGGGTTCAGGTCAGGTCTATTGGTCAACATGTCTACAATATATGGATGTTCATGATCATATAAACTTCCACTTTCACAAAACATTTCTATTCCTAACTGATGTATAAACACACAAATGACATTCTGTCTCAGTTACCTGAAGTGTAATGTTGACATATTTCTGTGCTATAGACAGATGATATCTAGCATGTATTGAGTGTTTACTATATGCCAAATGATGTCTAAGTGATTTTTTTTGCACTACTGTCTTCAATTATATGGAATAGAATAGTATTATCACAACTATCCTATGAAATCAATAGCAT
Source organism: Trichechus manatus latirostris (assembly GCF_000243295.1). NCBI lineage: Eukaryota > Metazoa > Chordata > Mammalia > Sirenia > Trichechidae > Trichechus > Trichechus manatus. Next base: position 736,543 of record NW_004444261.1, read on the forward strand.
TATTGTCTTCATTTAAGAGATAAGGAAAAAATAGTTAGAGAAAGTTTAAATAAATTACCCACATTTGCATATAGTAGTTGTCATCCTTTTAAAGTAGTGTGTTTAATATTGAATTACTTTTACATATTGCAGTAATTAACACATGAAAATATGAAGTCAGTGAGATCTGAGTTATAATGATAGCTGTGCCATTTATTATTGTGACCTAGTTAAATTACTTAAGTAGACTGGTAGCGTAATGATTAAGTGCTCAGCTGCTACCCAGAAGGTTGGCAGTTTGAACCCATCTAGTGGTTCTGTGAGAGAAAGACCTGGTGATCTGCTTCCATAAAGATTACAGCCAAGAAAACCTTACCAGCAGTTCTACTCTGTCACAAAAGGTTACTATAAATCGGAAACGACTCTATGGTACCTAACAACAGTTAAATTATTTTGTTGATGTACAAAAATTCATGAGAAAAAAACAGTGAGCTTGCATGTTTACTTTGAAATATTAAAGAAAATAAGATACTTTTTTTCTTAAAATAAATATCAATATATCCTCAATGATTTGATCAAAAAAAAAAAAAAAAAAACCATGATGGTTTTAAGTACAGTAGAATGAGTTAAATTTCAGTATTTCAAAAATATGTACATTATAATATGCTAGAAGTTAAATAAAAGATTTATTTCAGCTTGAGATGTTTCCACTGATCTCTTTTCAAGCTCACTGATTCTTGCCTTGTCCACACCCAGTCTAGAGATGAATCCATCAAATGCATTCTTCATTTCTGTTACAGTTTCCTCCCCCCTAGCATTTTCCTTTCATTCCTTCTTAGAGTTTCTCTTTGTTTACATTACCCATCTATTCTTGCATGTTGTCTACTTTTTTTTGTTTCATTACAGCCTCTTATAGGTTGATTTGTGTCCTCCAAAACAGACACGTTCAAGTCCTAATCCCTGGTACCTGTTAATCTGACATTACTTGGAAATAGAGTCATTGCATATCTTATTAATTAACTAATAAGTTAAGTAGGGTGGGCCCGAATTCATTATGACTGATGTCCTTAAGAGTAGAAGAGACACAGACAGAGTGAGAGAGACAGTGGGAAGGCAACCATGGAAAGATAGCAGCATAAATCGGAACTATACTGTCACAAACCAAGGAACTTCAAGGATTTTCAGTTATCACCAGAAGCCAGGAGAAAGACATGGAACAGATTGTCCTTCCTAGTACGCTGGAAGAAACAATACTGCCGACACCCTGATTTTGGACTTCTAGCCTCCAGAACTGTGAAGGAATAAATTTCTGTTGTTTTAAGCCACACAGTTTATGATAATCTGTTATGGCAGCTCTAGGAAACTAATACAGAGTTGTTTTAAACACATTGTTGTTGTTCAGTGCCATTGAGTCGGTTCTGACTCATAGCAGCTTTATGTACAACAGAATGAAACACTTCCCTGTCCTCACAATTGTTGCTGTTTCAGCCCATTGTTGCAGCCACTGTGTCAATTCATATTGTTAAGGGTCTTCCTCTTTTTCACTGACGCTCTACTTTACCAAGCATGATGTCCTTCTCCAGTGTCGCAGCGGCGATGATTGTCGGGGCGGCGAAGACAGTAGCCAAACACAACTCTTACAGAGAAGTGGGGCCAAGGAGGGTCACTCAGAGGAGTCTACCCCGGCTTCAGTCCCAGGAGTTTATTTATAGTCAATACAGCAAGCAATGAAGCAAATAACAGAACAATGGGCTTTGGGTGATTAACAATAAGTTTCGGGCAAGGGAGAAGGAATTCAGGTAAACAAGCCAATCAGTAAAGGGACAATAGGTTTGGGAAAACAAGTCGTGGCTAATCTCCTCCTCATCGCTGACAAGTCTCAACATGTCCTGTGCAGCATAGAGGCCTTTGAGGGGCTGAAGTTGTCAATAGTGTAGCCATGTTTAAATGGCATATATCTCCACACTCCAGGGACTGACTCCTCCTGATAACATGTCCAATGTACGTGAGACTAAGTTTCCCCATCCTTACTTCTAAGGAGCATTCTGGCTGTACTTCTTCCAAGACACGTTTGTTCATTCTTCTGGCAGTCCATGGTATATTCAATATTCTTCGCCTACACCATAATTCAAAGGCATTGATTCTTCTTCTATTTTCTTTATTGTTAAGCTAAGCATAGTTAGTTTAAATTCCCACGTATTAACAATGCACAATCATGTGTCACAACTATATGTGGAGAAAAATTATGTAATATAGCATACATGACATAACACAGTGATCTTCTGTGATAATAATTGTCTCTTAGCATTTTAAATATAGATGATTCTAGAGAATAAAGTCATTGTAGACATTGTTTTTCCCTAAGAAATAAAAATCTAGTATCAGGAGCTTCTAGATTATAGAATCATAACAAAAAGTATCTTCTTAAGGTCATTTGCTGTTAGTTGCCATCGAGTTGATTCTGGCTCATTGCAACCCCTTGTTACAGAGCAGAACTGCTCCATGGGGTTTTATTGGCAATCTTACTGGAAGCAGATTGCCAGGGCTTTCCTTCCGAGGTATCACTGGGTGAGTTTGAACAACCAACCTTTAGATTAGCAGTCAAATGCAAACCTTTTTCACCCCCTGAGGACCTTTTAAAGGTCTATAATATTCCCCATATTAAATGTAAGGTCTTTCATAATTTTAATTTTCTATTATTCTATGTCTCTAATATATTCATGATATTTTGGCAAAAAGTCTACACAGCTTAAAATTCTATATTTCTTCCCTTTTATTAGAATCTTAAGCTGCTCAAACAATGGAAAAGTAAGTCAGAACAGTGAAAATAAATAGTTTCCTCACTTATGCACAACCTCTCATGGATCACCCGTGAGAACTATAAAAATAAAAGCAACTGCTGGAATTATTTCTTCATTATAGAGCATCTGGCAATGTATGAACAACATATGTATTAAGTTTAGGTATTCAGTACCTCAGTGACTTCATGAAAGAAGCCAGGTCAGAATTCTTACATCTCTGTAAGTGGTAGTACACTGTCATTACTTTACAGTTTTTGAGTTAAGTGTAATTTAGAACTTGATATTTTCTTGTCAACTCTTTTTTTGTCAGACTCATCAAGTAGCAGAATTCAATTACAGTTTCAGCTTTGAAATCACTATGAAAAATCTTATTTCATGAGTCAACATACCACTAAGTACAAAAGAAGTCTGAATCATTTATACAAAATTAATAACAAAGGACAGCAGGACATGACTTCTCTGTCCAAGGGATAATGACTTGGATATCTGATGCAAAGCAGAATTTTAAAACGACTCCATCTATACATGGGATCCCTTCATTTTTTAATTAGTGTTATAGACATGCCAAGTCATGCCAACTCCGACAAGGAGCAAGGCTAATTAGCGCTGAGAGATTGAGGTTCACCAACTAGTTGTAAATTCTTACCCAGTTGTCTGAAAGGGCCCTGGAGAGGTCAAACCATGCTGACATCGGAACAGCATGTGGGAAATACACCACATAGAACGGTCAAAGAGGCCATTAATGATTGTAAGTAGTGAGAAATTAGGGTTCAGGACTAAAACCAGGCAGAGTGATGAGTGGCACAATTTTTGAAAAGGCAATTATATTTGAAGTACCTCTAATTAACTACAGGGGTGAAAAGAAGGCGTAGAGAAATAGTGGAGGAGGAATAAATCATGGGCCTCTAAGAAAAACATTGTTTTTGTCATTAAAATTCTTTTACTTAAATTTCCTTCTGTGGAGTCTTAAGGATGGCAGAAGCCACCTAATTAAAAATTCACACATTACCTATTAGTCATTTTTCAGTCACATTGTATAATGCCCTTGAAAAGAAACTTTTGATAATAAATGTGTTCTAGCAATTAAAGTAACCCAGAAATTCCTTTGATTTATAATAAAGAAATTGTACTTGACAATGAAAGTAAAACTACTTGACTTGTAGTCTCTAAACCAATTTCAATCATTCTGAGCTTCCTTTAGTGCCACTTTCTATACTCATATTGAGTGTATCTCCAACAGGAGAGTTTGTTAAGAGTAATTTGAGATTATGACTAATCTAAGTGGAAAATGTCTATTAAGAAATGTAGGCTTGTCTCATTTCCATTACATTCTTATTTGAAAAGGTTTTTGTTTTCTCAGGAAAGCGTAAAAGGACAAATAATTGGGATTATATGTAATCATTAAAAGCTGTGCTAATTTCCCAAATATGCTTCAGTTTTGAAAAGATTATAGAATTAATCTGAAGTCAGAGTGATTGAAAAGCAAGGCATTTTTTCTCCCAAATGATCAATTTGCCTAACTCATATTCATTCATACAACTGAGAACATTTAGATGATTCTAATCAAAATATTAATAAATTATAACAATAAATGCATTTTATATAATTTTACAAATTAGTAATACTTTGAAGCACAGAAGTTTAAGATAGCTATTGCTTTTGCATAACAAAAAAATCAATTAAATTCATCACATTTCTCTTGAAGAAACTACTAGATAAAAAAGGTTTCAAAGTAAGTATAAAATGACAAAATAAGACTTGCAAGACCTAATATTTTATTTTAACTTCAAATTATCTATGATTGTATAATCACATTTAAGAGTTAACTTTCTTTGTAGTAAGGAATAGATTTAGTGGCATTATGGAAATTAAGCTGGAGAAGTTTTTCTGTAGCCATGTTGTGGGGTTTCATGTATGCCAAGTTGAGTTAACATATAATCCTCCAAATAAAATGAAACAAAAATTTTTCATCAGCACATTCTTTCAAGAGAATCAATGACATTATTACTCATCTATAATGAAACATAAAAATATAATAATCAATACTTTAAGGTGATACTTCTGATATTTCTATTGATACGTCCCTAACATCAAAGGAATCTTACGCCATAGTCCAAGAGAGCACTCTGAAAGTGAAATGCTTTTTATGACTGTTAATTTTTGGGTTTAGCTTAAAAATTAATAAGAGAGGGAGTTCCAGCAAAATGGCACTCTAGGCAGAAGCACCACGCTGTCCCTTCACAGCAAAGATCTGAAAAACTAAGCCGAAAGAGAATACAACAATCCTGAAACCCTAAGACATCAAATGAAGAGAGAAAGAACTCAGCCAAGCACCAAATGGAGTGAGAAAACTGACAGAGAATGGAGAGCAAGGACAGATTCATGCAGAGGTCCCCTACCAGCTAACGCAGCGCGGATCCGCCATCTTGGACTCCTATCAGAGACCAGCAAATGGGGGGTACGAGAAAGCAGCCTCACAAAACTTCCAGTGGGAGACAAAACAACCGGTAATTGGCGATAT